>NW_020223162.1:0-23097 GCF_003070985.1 Temnothorax curvispinosus | reverse complement strand
AAAAAAAAAAATGTAAGTCGAAATTGTCCGGCTAACTTCTATGAGGTGAACAGCCCTGGGTAGCGATCATGTAACTTTTTCCCTAGAGCGGAAACGTGAAAAGTGAAAAATTTCATGTAACTATTTCTTTCTATTGGTATTGAATAGAAAGAGATAAACTTTTCACTTTTCACGTTCCGTCCTAGGGGAAAAGATACATGATCGATACCCTGGGGCCGTATTCTGTTCCGCTAAAATCCGCTTATGCCCGGTCTACAATGGATGTCGGAAGTCGGAGTCGTAAGAAATTGACCAATCACAGTTCATTATTCTTCGACCGCAAGGAGAATAATAGATTGTGATTGGTTAATTTCTTACGACTCCGACTTCCGACATCCATTGTAGACCGGGCCTTACCGACAATTGTCGGTGTCGTTGCGCAGCTTTTACACGATATGAAAAACCTGCGCAACGACACTTATCAAACCGACAGTTGTCGGGAGGCAGGAACGGAATACGGGCCCTGATAGAAATATTTTACTGAAATTCTCTCTCAATTAATTCTATTTTATTAGGTATTATTCTGAAAATGATAAAGCAGATAACGAACGAAGATGTAGAACTAGAAGAACTTATTGATGAAATAGAAATACATGACATTTATGAAGAAAATGATGAAACGTAATTTTTTTAAATGATGAAGATAAAGATTAAATGAAAAAAGTAGAAAAAATTAAAAAATAAAAATTAATAATTAATTTTTTTAAATAATAAAGATAACGAAGATGATGAAACGTAATTTTTTTACATTCAACATGGATTAGGCCTACTGGGGACACCATGTAAAAAAAAACGCCTTGTATCTTACTTCAAAGGTGGTGCGGAAATGGATACAACGCTCGACGTACACATTCGTCACTTTGTATTTCGCAAACGGTTCATCGGTCGTGAAAAATGAATAAAACCATTTTTGTAGAGAATTTCATGATCTTTCTTTTTTGTAACCACCTTAATTGACCTCCGAGTTATACAAAACGAGATTTTCGCAAAAAACTGATTTTTGTGACTTTTAAACTTGAATAACTTTTTTAGCCCTGCCGATATCGTTCTCTATTTTTAATATTATTTAAAACAACAAAATAAAGCGATTAAAAAAAAGTAGGATCTATTTTTTTTTGCACAGAAAACCTAAAATGACTGGACTACAAGTACCCGAGAGATTTTGAGATTAATAATAGTCCTTGCTTGCAATTCAAGATGTAATTGATAATGTGAATACATGGTCCATTCGAAAAATGTTTTGGGATAAAAATATAAAGGATCACAATTTAAGCAGAAAACAGTTTGTGCTTCTAGTTAAAGCAGAGAATACTCTGTATTTATGCTTTCTACCTATTCTCTGCTTTAACAAAGATTGATAATTTTAAAATATATAATTGAATGAAATTGTAAATAACATATGATCTAATATAGTAAGAAGTAAAATATACATCCATAAATTATTATTTCTTTACTTAGGTACTGATATCGTGATATTTTAAGTATTAATTAGAAACAAACAAAACAACAATTTTCCTTTTGAGAATATTTTTTACTACCCAAAATATATAAAATTTGAAAAGAAATCGAAGAGAGTGCCGTAATACATACATATTTACCTAAAGTTTTATTGAATTAGCAAATTAGTAATTAGTCACAAAAAATTACTAATTACGTAAAAATTAATAATAGTTAGATAAAAGTGAATTACGCATTACAAGAAAAAGTTAATTTGTCAGAAAAAAATTTCTAATTGCATAAAAATTTGTATAGTAAAAATAAATTCTTTATTATTAAAATAATTAATAGTTTGTAAAAAATAAATTATTACTTATTTAAAAATTAATAACAAGTGGATAAGGAATAATTAGTCTCATTGTCAGGTAAATTACTTATTTTAAAAATTATTAATTGGCTTAATATAAATAATTTAATTATTGCAGTTAAACACAATTTAAAAAACATTATGTTAATGTTATATATATGTATATATACGATATATATGTGTATTTATATCTACTTAATATAGAGAATTGCAAGAATAACATTAAATATAATAAATACGTATTTAATCAATACATATTTAATAAATTTCAAAAATAAGAGACCCCAATAGTTCTATATTATAACTATTATTACATTTAATGTTATTATTGCGATTCTCTATATAATACAAATATAAATACACACATACAAGAAAATAATATTATTACATAAAATATGATTTATTATCATCTAATCTGCACAGAATCTTCCTCAGCCAATACATAATAATATAAAAAGGAAGACTGTGCAGTTTGAAACTTTCCGCTAACTTTGATCAAATAATAATAAATTAATAATGAGACATTTCTTCGCCAGTATCAAAAAATAATAAAATATATTTGAACGACCCAACTGGCCAAAATTTCTCCTTTATATATCTCACAACGTTTCGGCCAACATCTGGCCCTTTTCAAGTGAGGAATATAACAATAATTATTGCCAGCACTCCACGCATAATGTCGCTTAATATATTTCCCAAAATACATCATGCTTCATAAAGCTGAAAAGGTGATTACAGAGATGTATAAAGACATAAAACATAGCGAAAAGGATGCCAAAAATGACTTACAAGTTTTATGCGTCGACAAAAGCAGAAGTAAAAGATACAAAATTAGTCAAGAGATAGTTGAAACCAAACATCTTGTCAAATGCGTCCGAACATTACAACAGTCAAAGTCACAATAATAAAACTCAGAAAACACGCCGATAAAGCAAAATAGCGGATTCTTAAAATAACTAAACAGCGGTCAATAAGCATAGATTAGGCAGCATTAATAACACAATCGTAAACAGCCGGTAAATTTTCGGCGTTTTTTGAAGATTGACAGTGCGCCTGCACTTCTTAATGAAAAACATCTCCGAGATATCTCTTTTTTTTAAATGGCTTTCTTTATAAAAAATCCTCGGATTATGCTACGTGAAATCATGTTTATATGTGAGACGATGTTTGGAGACCACAGAGTGATTGTTAACATGTTTCCTAATATTATACTTTGATGTTCTTTTAATCTTGTCTTTAAGTGTCTTTTAGTTTGCCCAATATAGCAAGAATTGCAGTTAGCACAATCAATCTTGTACACAAGTTCAGTCTGTCTGAGATACGGTAGTCTATCCTTGCCTTTCCTAATAATGCAATCTAATCTTTTTGGGACAGTAAGAAGTGTCTTGAATTTGACACCTCTCATTGTCCGACTGACATTCGCACTAAGGCCTCTAATATACCTACTTATATTTTATGTGATAATATTTGTTTAAGAGCGCGCGCGATTGTAGTCCAGGAAGTAGAGAGGATCGGTTTAGTGTATTTTATAGTCAGATTTTACAAGTAAGCAACGATCACTAAATTTATTACAATATTTATGAAAAGTTTTACAATAAAGTTTCCCGAGTTATTAACACTTTAATATTTCACGTTTTAGAGCGAATTTTACCACGAATTGATTTTAGATCTGCGACGTTTACGAGCGAGAGCGAACAAGAAGCGTTCATTACCACGCGAAATAATTTATACGTTCGGTTTATGTGTGACGTCTCATCCATCAATCCAATAAAATCTTTTCTTTTGAATAATTTTGGGATCACCCTTTGGCGTCGCGTTACATTGGGCGCCGCAGGGGCCGGAGACCTTTACGTCATTCTGTATCGGGGTTGGTGGCATGATGTAAATATAAAGGTGTACCATTGCGCATGATGACATCACGTGTAGTGACGTAACGTGCATTGAGCCAATAAGAAATGACCAGGAATGCAACCTCGAAATTCGAATACTCAATTAATCGTACATTAATAAAATATATTTATTTAAACTTAAAGTCTGTAATAAAATAATAATACTACAAATAATAATAAACTCATTTATTTTAATAATGTTTATTCATAATTTTTGCTTTTTATTACTCATTTTTTATTACTCATTTTAATATCTATTCCCTATTCCTTATGTTTTTGATTGTGCGGCGGCCTTTATTGTGTTGTCTTTATAAAAATTATACTTACACTATGTTTTAAACGTTTTGCTCTTTCTTACGCGTGTTTATTACTCGTCTTCTTTATGACAGTAGCCATATTGGATTTGAACATTTCTGGTCATTTCTCATTGGCTATTATTTAGGACGACTGCGCATCCACGGGACTGGTACATCTTTATATTTACATCATGGTTGGTGGATGAGACGTTACGTGACAGGAGCGCACTACACGCTCGCAGCAGGACGCAGCGCTCCGCAGTTCAACGCTATCCTGATTGCCGTTGGTTGTTGTTAATAACTTGACCGCGTGACTTGTCGAAAAACATAAGAAAAAAACCAACGACAAACAGAAAGAACAATAAACGAGAGAATACAGTTTCTCTTCTGGAGATCGAATCCTCTTGAACGATATTAATTTGTCTCGAGAAGAGAAACCGTCGAAATTCTTTTAAGCCAATTTAAGCAATCGACAATTTTATCGATATGTTCAGATAATATTCTTTTCTGTTCGTTTATCTCATGACCTTTTCACTTAAAAAAATGAGATTTTATTAAATATATTTAAAAAAAAAGAATATTATATTAATTATGGCAATGGTTTTCTAAATAAATGTTCATTGAAAGAAAGTTACGTCTATAGACAAAGAGATGCAACGTACTTACTTTTATGTGATACAAAGATGTAAATATATTCCTGCCATGTGTACTGCTGGCCTGGCTTTGTGACGAGTTCGGGGAGGCCGTCTCCGCTCGTAAATGATCGATCTCTGCATTTAAGGCTCCGACTATAGCTTTTTTTTCTTGCAATAATTCCTCGAGTTCTGTGACTTGCCCCGCCAATCCTTTCAAATCGGCATCGGCCTGTCCCTCGCTTATGCTAACGCTACTGTGCGTTATATCCCTGAAGGATATGCCTTCAGTTACCTAATACAGCGACAGAAGACAAATGTAATGTAGTTTACGTAGAAACGTCGCAAATCGAATATAAACACTCAGACATGCCAACTATTATATATTTTCCTCTTACACCAGATTCCTTATGAAGCATATTATAGACTTCTCGTTGTGCAAAGACTCGTCGTCGAATTGTTCTACGTTTTTCATGTCCCCGCCCTTGTCTTTGCTCGATCGTTTCATCTTGTACTTCTCCAACTATAACAATCAAGATACAATTACGAATTTCATTTCTCTGCCGGCCTCCAGCGAGCGTCTTCTACGCTCGTCCTCGTCCTGCGTCGCGCTCATCTCGACGGAGCTCGCGAGTCGGCGTGCATGAAGGGGAGAAGTATACTTCTCCAAAGTATACTTTGTTTTGCACCCTTCATGCACGCCGACTCGCGAGCTCTAGGTGTAGCCGGAGATTGCTTAAATGTGTCAAACTCAGAACTCGGGAGTTCGATACATTTGAAGAATCTCCGGCTACACCTAGCGCCATCGAGGAATCCCTGAGGAGTAAGATCCTAGACGCTGAAAACCAAGCATATTCCGTCTCAAGACGGAATATGAGGGCAACATTTGAGCGTTGCGACAGGAATTAGAAGACAAAGTGAATGAAATTCAGAATATCAAGGCTGATCACGAGAAAGCGATCGACAAGCAGAAAGAGTTATACGAGTGTCAAATTTGCGACATCAAGATGAAACTGGAGCATGCATTGACTGTAACCTACTATGCACCAGGTGAGGAAAAATTGTCCGCTTATCATGAGTTTGCTTTAATAATACTGATTTGTCGACAATTATAGTCAATAACGTACTGTTTATGTGTTAATTATCATTGTAGTACATTTCTCATCTTATTGTCGGTACAATTTTGATCTCCATGATCTCCTATGATCTGTAATTGTCTGTGTCTATGCTCTCGTACATTTATTGATACGTTTTTCATTACTGTGTAGTAATGAAATAGAATAATAGATTACCCCAGTAGCACAGTAACGTTAAATGACATTTTAATGACGTCATTAAAACGTCATTTAACATCACTGTGCTACTAGGGTTACTTGTGCTATTTCAGTAACTTATATTGAAATGCGAATTTACTTGTGACTAATAACATACCGCTGTGTGATTTCCTATTTGCATGTAGTATTGTCAGAATGGGAAGCGTCGGAAAATGGTGAATTGTCCCCCAGCAAACGAAAAAAGATTGAAAAGAATTAAAGCGGGATTGCCAGGAATTTAATTAAGGACTTTCCGAATTCCATTCTGTCCAAAAAAGGGATTGAAATAGTTTCAATATCATGGAATTCCTTATTTTGGAAAGAATTTGTCTTTTTTGAATCCCATCCAATTCTGACACAAAAATATTATACCACTGAATGTCAGGTTAGGGATTGGAAAGTTTCGTGATGAATTCCATTCAATACCATTGATTCCGTTAACGAAATGAATACCACTGAATGCCAGGTTAGGGATTGGAAAGTTTCGTGATGAATTCCATTGAATACCATTGATTCCGTTAACGAAATGAATACCATTGAATGCCAAACTAGGAATTAAAAATTTCCGTATTGAATTCCATTGAATTCCGTCTATTCCGACAATAAAATGAATACCATTGAATACCAGGATAGGGATTAAGTGTCCGTGTTGAACTTTGTGGCGGTACGCGCCACCAATAGTACACGCCTGCGCGGTATCTGCATTACCGGCAGTTTGCGTCGATGCCGCTAGGCGTCGCATCGCCGGGGCATCTTCTCGAGTTCAAAGTTTCGTCTCGGCCGCTATGTAAAGGGACCCCCTACGGGGCCTGACAGATCTTACAAATCTCATTTTCGGGCTAATTGCCCGTCGGCAGTAGTGCATGTAATGCCCTTAGGCATACACAAAACCTCACCAACGAACAACGGCGCTTGGTCGCCCAACGGAGGCGCGAGACGTTTCCTAAACCATCTAATGCCATGCAATTCCATAACCTTTACGGATTCCATAGGATTGGATGGAATTGAAAATTTCTTTTTTGGATTCCATGGAATTGGACCATCTCATTTCGAATCTCATCTAATTTCATTTAATTCCGCCAAAAAAGGGATTCAAAGGTATTAAAAAATTTTAATATTTTTTAATCCTTTTGCGTTTGCTGGGCAGCCTGCGTGATGCATACAATCATCAATTAGAGGAGCAGATTGCGCTAATTAGACAGGACATTGTCAACGCTCTTCAAAGAACAATTTCAGGTAGATGTTGATTAAACCATTTCGGTTATGTGAAAGATCGTGGGACAATGAACAGAAAAGGATATTATTATGTATAAAATATGATTTATTATCATCTAATCTGCACAGAATCTTCCTCAGTCAATACATAATAATATAAAAAAAAATTAGGTTATAAATATTTTAACCCTTCGCCCGTAAACTATTGCTTCCTCATAGAGGAAACTTTGTTTTCGTTAAAAAAAAATTTTTTTTTGTTTTTCTGAATGTGTTCAGAATGTTCTAAAACGTCGAAAAATTGCAATTTAAAAAAATTTCTGTATGTATGTATGTGTGTATCTGTGTGTATGTGTGTGTGTATGTGCCAAATTTACCGAAATTTCTATAAGTCCAGAACTAATCAACCAAATCTTAACGAATTATATATGAAATAGGGGTAGAAAAAACTGAAGCAGAATATAATAGAATTAATAAAAATTGCTAATAATTAAGGGGTTCTTTTTTAATAAAATTTTAAATTTTTTCAGAAATGTTTGTTTATGCTTTAATTTCCGCAAATGTAGAGATATCGATCTATTTCTAATTTTATTATATTTTTCAGTCTTTTCTACCCCTATTTCATATATAATTCTTTAAGATTTGGTTGATTAGACTCAGCTTTATACGCGATCAAAAGTCCCTAATTTTTAGAAAAATGTCTGTAATAGCTTTAACTTCTGTAAATTTTAAGATATCGGTCTATTTTTAATTTTGTTATATTCTTCAGTTTTTTCTATTTCTATTTTATATAATCTTTAAGGCCGGTATTCATAGTCGGGTCTTATATTCAAGATCGTCTTAAGTATAGTCTTAAGACGTCATCAGCCAATCAGAGGGCTGTATTAGCATCTTATAATTTGACTGGCATCGTCCGTAATCTGGGTCGTAAATGTCCTGTCGTTATTTTGACCTAGTAAATAGTGTTCAAAAAATCTGAAAAAATTCTGTAATACTTGTATACTATCCTATTTTATAATCCCAAAGTTTATTTAGCGATTCGTTATAAAATAAATTGTTTATAAATAATCTTTATGCAAAAAATTAATAAAAATCCAATTTTATTAAAAAAATCATATCTCATTAAATTTTAAATTAAAATAAAAAATTCCAACGAGGTTTTATAGTTAAACATGTGTACTTTCAAGAAAAAAATTCTGTATATGGGTCATTTTCAAAAAGTATAATTATTCTGAGGATTGAAAATGGCGTTTTTCGGGTTAAAGAAATAGTTATTTGTGTAACAAGTGCGGGAAGTTGAGAATTGGACACGAGTGCGGAGTGGACGCACGAGCCGAAGGCGAGTGCGATCACCCGCACGAGTGTCCAATTCTCATCTCGCACGTGTTACACACCCTATTTTATATTACAAAGTGCGTGGAAAGTGGCCCATTATTGCGCGCGCGTCATCTGTGCGACGGATGTTACATTACCGCACTGTTTTGACTCGTGTATGGAATTGGCTATTTGTCACACAGATGGCGCGCGCGTAATGGGCCACTTTCCACGCACGTGTGATATAAAATAAGACTTTTAGCGTAATTCCTCGTGGTCTGACTCATTTCCAGAAGCTTCATCCTTAACTGCGTGACGCGTTTCTTGTAAATAATATCTGATATTTGTCGCTTGATCATCCATTGTACTCTGAAAGTACATGTAATTTCTTTTTACACTGTTTTCATCCACTCACATTTTGAGGTTATATATATAATATACACAATCATAAAAAAATATCACTTATATAAGTTAAAAATAACTGTAGTAATATGAAAATGACGTTAAATTAATTTTACTTGCACGAAAGTCTGGCACTGTCCGTAATCAGGGTCAATATTGGCATTGGACGCACTTTGACTCGCTGCTGGTCAAGCACACACTGGCGAATTCCAATGAAACTTTGGGCATGAGTTCTCCCCACTACCTACTTTTTTACGAGGAAAAGCAAGCCCCCCCCTTTTCATTTCGGCGGTATTCTATTTTGAATTTCGGCTTGTGCCATTTTACGACCCAGATTACGGGCGAAGGGTTAAAATAAATAAAAATAGATAACGGTGAAACTGAGCTAGTCTTCTCACCATATAAAAGAGAAATAAAATATAAAAAATTAAGTTTAAAACAAATTTAATGCTGTCAACTTTGTCGTAGTTTCTTATTAGACTTATTGTAACTCATGATGTTTTAGCATGACCTAATCTCTTTTTATATTATTATGTATTTATTGAGGAAGGCTCTGTGCAGTTTGAATCGTTCTACGAACTTTGATTAAATGATAATAAATCATATTTTATGTAATAAAATTTTTTTCTGCTTGTTTATTGTTCAACGATCCTTTCACTTTGCTTTGCAAATAGGGACCTGACCTTATAGTTTATCATTCCGGTTATGTTCTCGAGCAAGATAATTTATGAATGTTACTGTATATGTGTGTTCTCGTACAAACTTTGATTAATAAGCATATATTATATTTATGGCTTAATTAGGAGCCATGATGACATTTATTGTAAAATCTATTATAATTGCACTATTGTCAGTAGAGGCTGACAAAGAAACTAATTGACCGGCCGAATTATTAGAATTGCGAGATAAATTTACCTGCAACGCCAAACAAGAAATTGACATTCTTAATAATTGATTTACTTTTTATTTAAATATATATTTTTTTGTTTAAAATATAAATAATATATAATTATAATTATGAAGTAGATTTTAAAAAATATTCTCATATCAACAGAAAATTAAGAGATTAATTATTAAAGGAGTTTATTAAGAGACAATTGCTCTTTAAGGTAATTCATCCCGAGGTAGCAAGATGACGTCTAACATCTTAATGACGTTAGAATTAAAACGGAATTAATACGTCATTTAACGTCACTCTGCTACCTGGGCGGTACATTGAAAAAATTATTTTCTAGACAACAAAACATTAAAATTTTACAAACATATATATTTTATAAAATAATTAATTTATAGTAGAATTAGAATTTGTGAGAAATAAAACTAACATTGGGATGATACCGCGTGAACAGTAGTCAGCTAATTATAGCTGACCAAGAATAACATAACCAAGCTATTAAAATAAACTCACAAACAATTTCGTAAATGAGCATTTACATGAAGTAAATTGTTGTAAAGCGATTTTTTCATTTTAACAGTTGGCTACTGTTTGAGTAGTAGAATTGACGCCAATGTAAACGCACTTACCGGCCGAAGATTTACCAGCCGAATTCAAATAAAAATTAATTTGTTAAATTAATCAGAGTTTACGTCAACCCCGGCAAAATTGCTTTAAGAGAAATTTCTACTTTCGTAATCTAATCTTTTTTTTCCATGTTAAACAACAAAGAACGAGCACAATTCTATTCATTTTAAAATTATATCTAATACAAATTGCATTTCTTTAAGTTGCTCCAAGTTTATAAAAACAAATCGTGTATGAATGTGATCCTAAAATCTCCGTACATTACTGAGAAAGAAAATTCCAACGAAAATATTTCATCATCTAACTTCGGTATACTACGGGAACTCTAGGTCCTTCAGTCCGTCCCTGATGGGTGATTTTTCGCTCCTGCGAGAGATAGAGAGGGGGGATTTGTAAATACCCGTCAGCTGACCAGGCTATCTCAAGTATCTCAACATTCTCAACTCAACTATTTCAAGAAAGGCGATATTGGAGCACAATGTTTCATCCGAAGCCGCGACAGTGAAATCGCCTCGTGGAGGCGGGCTCGGACGCGGTAGTCCGGACTTGATGTACACGTCGAGATACATCAGCGCGCTGTTTCGAGCGATATATCACGTACGAGGAGCGAACGTGGTGGGGGAAACTGGTAGATGCCCATCAGCTGACGAGGATGCCTCGGAGATGCTTCGCGGTTAGCAGCGAGCGACGACGACGACGACGACGAGGGGGTGGTGGAGGTGGGGGAGAAGCGTAGGTGTCCCCGCGGGTTGTTCGAGCCCTGCGGCCTGGGGGTGAACGGACGATCGAGGGCACAAGGATGTTCTGCGCGGAGGGCTCGTCGTCGAAGGGCAGTTTCCTGCAGCAGAAGAAGGCCGCGCGCGAGGATCGGGCCCATGAGAAGCGTAGGGAGGCCGCGGCTACTCTGATCCAGGCCCACGTTCGTTCCTGGCTGGCCCGCGTCCAGTTCACCAAGTGGATACTGTAAGTGCGAGAGACAAAGCCTACGACTTCTACGCGAAGCGGAGACGAGACGGTGGAGCTGCTCGCGAACGCGATTTTTATGTGAGAATGCATGTGTCACCATGTGAACGGAAATTACCGTGTTGCCGATAACTTGAACATGATCAATATTGTAGCTTTGTAAAAATTGTGCAGTTATCTCCACGGTATAAATAAATACTGTTGATAGTCAGTCGGATTCACGGAATTCCAGGCAAATATGATGAAGATAAGCCGAATTATTGTAAAATGGCAGGAAAAGAAATTCATATATTAGTTGCATTTTCTATTTTATTTAATGTGGTAGTTGTTAGTTTAAGATACATTTTTATTTGTCTTTGTCCAGTGTTTTAACTAGAAAATTTGAGTTAAATTTGTATCTGCTGCAAGAATTGAATTATAAGTAAAAGCAGATCGATACAGAATGCAATGTATAATTTTACACAAAAATCCCAGTTATCTGATAAGACTATTTTTACTTCTAGAGAAGAATTTGATAACAATTTCCTTGATGACGCCAGTGTCGACAATGCAACGGTGGAACTAAAACCTGCTCTGGATGTGTATAGAATAATTTCTAGATTTTTGCTAATTTATAAGAAGGAAAGAGATCAAGAGAGGATAGAGAGAGTGTGTAGGTGAGTACGTGCAACGTTAAAATAGTTTCTATTTTCTCGAAAAGGATCCAGAGTTCCAACCAAGATGATCTTTCAGATACCTTGTGCTGACTCTTGATTCCGAGTCTCCAAAAATATCTTACGTCGGAGTAGCGTTCAACAAGGATCATTACATATCATGGATATCACAAATGAAGACAGTTTTGTACCACTGTCTCTCCGGCTTGGACAGCCTAAAGCCGGAGAGGGTATCGGACCACAAATCCATATTGCTGCGACTGCATACTTTGGTGAGTTTTACATCGCCGGGAACGTGGGCTATACAGAAGGTGAAGGGCATGGACCAGTTGAAGACCGGCATGAGCCAGCTATGCGCAAACATAATGGGCCACCTAGTTAATAATGGATTCTATGGTACTATGCAGGTAATAACAGCAATAAGAGACTCCCTAATAATCCTGATTCTCTCTCTAACAATTCTAAGTTATGTTCTCCATTTCAGGCTCTCTTAATGAAGGGACTTGGTAGAGCGAAAATTGCTTTGAAGCCGGTTACACTTTCAGCAGCGGTTACTCTGACACTGAGACCACTGATCTCTTCGCAAATGTCCGACAAGCTGGTCTCCCTGTTCCTGATTAACATCTTTAGCGTGCCAGCTCTGGTCTATCATCTGAATGTCTTGTCACCGGAGGTAGGAAAGAAAGAAAATATTTACAAGCTTCATTATACGTTGTGGTATTCCTTCTCTAATCTAAGTATGTGAAGTTTTTGATGTGTATTTACAGTGCATTTCGTCGTTCATAACGAATAATCTGTTTGCGAGAAGTTTGGAGTTGCTAAATTCTGAGCAAAATTTAAGGATCGTCTTTAATGCCCTCGAGGGCAGTTACGCGCTTTGTTTGCTCGCTAATTTAATACAACTGGCGAATATCGAAAGAGAAGAAGTGCTGAGAGAGATTTGCTTTCCTTCTTTTACGGTAAGCTGTTACGGTAATCTTCCCTGTTACATGCGTATCTCGATAACATTTTATGAATCCTTTGCAGTTTGTTGTGACGAGAATGCTGGAAGCATGTCAACAATACGTAGTCGCCAAACGAAGTAATTTGACGCATTGGCATCCAGTATTAGGCTGGTTTGCACAGACGATCGACACCTCGTTACAGGACGCGACTCCTTCGGTAAAATTGCAGCTTGCCTGCCTTTGGACGGGCAGGATCGTTACGCATTTAATCGGTGAGAGTCATCAATTTTACATATACTGATATTTCTTATAAAAAACTACAATTTGCATACAAAAGTGTGATCTGAATCAATTAGCTCCCTGTTTACTTTTTATTTTTTTTTCTTCAGAGCAGCCACTAACCGAATTCGTTGAAAAAGAGGTACCACCTCCGGTAGAGCAGCAAAGCACCTCTTCCATAGGCGCCAATATTTTCCGACGAGCGTTTCTTGAGGCTCGCACTAATAGGAACAACAGCACCAAGAATTACAGGAAGTTAGGCAGTCCGGAGGCTACCAAGATATCTCTGATCTGTTCTCTATATCAAACGGCACTGCACACGCTCACGCAAATGAAGATCGAGATATTGACGGGTACGTATAATAAGTTAGTGTGCAATCATGCAAGATCATATATGCAAGTGATATATTGACTAATGACATGTATGCACAAAAACAGGATTGTGCTATCAGGGTAAAATTCTTTATCACATGTGGCTATTTCTGACCACCCTGGGACCGCACTGTGGTCTGAAAGCATTTCTAGATCTCTTGGCGGCGAACACTAAGTGCACGGCACCTGAATTCCAGATGTTGATACTGTTCGCCGATTGTATGACACACTACGTTACGTAAGTGACATAATTTTCTTTCTAGATAATTTAATTAAATTTAATTGGTTTTATTGGACTAATCTCTTAAATTCTCAATTTCAGCATCTTGGACGACATGGAAATGTACGAGCACCAAGATCCCTTCAAGCTCACGGACTTTATCACTATGTCGTACTTTTTAAATCAATTCTTGTACAAAGCGGTTCTCACTAATTTATTCGGTAAGTCGATTTTCTGTCTTTTGTTAGATTATTGATTAAAAATTGCAAGAGAAAAAATAAAAAGAATTCAAGGATTAATGCACGGAAATACGATATATATGTGCGACTTTAAAATTTTGATATTGGATATTACAGATGTGAAGTCGGTATCCAGCAATCCTCTGTTTATCTCACTTTACATTCTTCTAATGGCAATCTATCGACGCGACTGCCGCAGAACGTTCTGCCCAGAAGGTCATTGGTTAGCCAAGTTAAGTATATCTTGGTTTCAACATTTTATGAATACCTCAGACTATTTTCCGAAAATTTTATGTCATAGTTTGTTCTAAAAAAGAATTATCTTTTATATCTATTTTTTATATTAGTCAATAAAAATTATTAATGTAATATTTATTATATTAATCTGTGCACTTTCACTTACATTCATATCTATAGTATGCAATTAAAGTAGAGACATTTGTCCTTACTATGTTTATTTTAATATTCGATATCTTGTAATTCACAGTTTTTTTTCCTTTAAACAGGAAGTACGAGTATCTGGCTTCTTGGCCGATTTGGAAAAAGGACGACGCGGCGCAGCGCTTTTACTCTCAAAAATGCCTCACGTCATCCCCCATTCGGAGCGAGTCGTATTATTTCGCAAGCACATAGCCGACGAGAAAGCAGTGATGGGTTTGACCGAGAGCGCTTGTAACAGTCCACCAACCACTCTCATCGTCGTACACAGGTCTATTGATATGTTTTCTTATTTATTTTACAGTTTTTAATTATTCAAAACTGAACTTCCAAAAATGTTTTTTTAATTTGGTGAAATTTGATACTACTTTTTTAAAACTAAACGTTTGCCAAAAAGAAAAAAATCTTTTCCTCAATTTGGTAATATAATTTATTTTGCAGAGAGAGAATACTTTTTTCTTTTTAAAACCTTTTTTTCAATACAGTACAATTTAACATTATTTCACGATTCTTTGTACTGCATTATTTTCTTCATATTCTTTCTTATATTTCATTTTTTATATTCTTTTATATTTTATAGAACGCGGATAGTTGAGGATGGATACAGACAGTTGGCCATGTTGCCGTCACAAGCATTGAAAGGTATGATCAGGGTACGTTTCGTGAACGAGCAAGGTCTAGCTGAAGCCGGCATCGATCAGGACGGGGTTTTTAAGGAGTTCTTGGAAGAGACAATAAAACGAGTATTCGACCCATCTCTGAACTTGTTCAAAGCTACCAGCGAAAACCGGCTCTATCCATCCCCCACGTCTTTTATGCAGGACAATCACTTGCAACTGTTCGAGTTCGTCGGACGGATGCTCGGCAAAGCAGTTTACGAGGTAAACCCTTATCCGCGATCAAGTAAATTAATTGTAAATGACGACTTTAAAATTATAATTATAATAGTTAATATCTCTCGTGTCATTATATGCGGTTTAATGATTATTTTAATTATTCATTATTTATGAATATTATTTAGAGATAAAATCGGTTTTTTCTTATAATGATCGATTTCTTATCGCTTTCCAGGGCATCGTTGTGGACGTGCCTTTTGCGTCGTTTTTTGTCTCGCAATTTTCCGGGCAAACAGGCGGTGCATTATACAGCTGGCTGGATGAGCTTGCCTCCCTAGATCGCGATCTCTATCGTAGCTTGACTTTGGTGAAGCATTATAAGGGCGATATTCGTCAGCTAGAGTTGACATTCTCCCTCGACGAGGACGTGCTCGGCAAGTTGGTCACGCACGAGCTGATCACTGGCGGGCGCACTACCGCCGTGACCAATCAGAACAAAATTCAATATATCCACCACATGGCGCACTATAGAATGTATCATCAGATCAAGGAGCAAACGACCGCCTTTATCAAGGGATTCCGTTCGATCATTAATCCCGAGTGGCTATCGTTGTTTTCGACGCCCGAGGTGAGCATTATTTACATTTATTTGTAGTGCATCCTATATGACTGACAATCAGAATTAAGTGGCATAGAATCATTAATTTGAATATGATAAATCCAATATAATTGCATATAATTAAATATGTGATAAATGTGTGTAAATACTTAAGAATTAAATTGCTAAATTATTTCAATGACTTTTTGAATTAAAATCTAAGCTCTACATTCCGAAATTAATTTAAGATGAAATGAGAACCTTAAATGAGGCAAATATTATGGTGCTATGATTAATATAGTATTATGTATTATTAATATAATTATATGTGTTACTGTTTATATACTTGTATATATTCAATTAAGTAATCATGGCACGCGTGACTTTGCAGTTGCAAAGATTGATCTCGGGCGATAACGTACCTTTGGATCTGCGAGATTTACGCAGGCATACGCAATACTACGGCGGATTTCACGACAGTCATCGAGTGGTATGTTGGCTATGGGACATTCTAGAGAAGGATTTTACAGAAGAGGAAAAAGGCTTATTTCTAAAGGTACCAATCTTGGTATTAACAGTTTCTCAAATAAATTACTTTCTAATGATTTTCTCAAGATGTCTCTAATATCTATCTTACACTAATAATCCTCTTAGACAATAATAACGATGTTTAACAGTTCGTGACAAGTTGCTCGAAGTCACCTTTGCTGGGTTTTGCTCATCTGGAACCACCTTTCTCCATACGATGCGTGGAAGTTTGCGACGACGAGGATACTGGTGACACTATTGGTACGATCGTTATAGAATAATTTTGAAAAGAAAACGAATCAATCTTTTCATAACCAACAATAAAATTGAGAAACTGGAAAAATCTTCAACACCTTTCAAATTTTTTGTTTTATACTTTTTTATGATTGATAATAATCGATGGTGCATAAAAATTTATATGTATCTTTATTAGTTTAAAATGTTTAAATCTCAGGTAAAACAAATCATCATAAGTTCTCTTTGATATTCTCTTTACAATAATATATAATATCGGATCTATAGTATCTTTTATTTCTTTAATTACATATCACAATTTCTTTAATTATTACAAACATAATGGATTATTTGAGATCGTAATTTTAGGGAAAAGTTTTTGTCAGTGTTAGCTTCTAAATTGTCTACGAATGTTTCTTTGTGAATTTAACTTGTTTGGAATTTGTTTGCAATTTAGGCAGCGTGATTAGGGGTTTCTTTACGATTCGCAAAAAGGACCCGCAGAACCGACTGCCCACTTCGTCAACGTGTTTCAACTTGCTCAAGCTGCCGAATTATCAGAAGAAAAGCACGTTGCGGGAGAAACTGCGCTATGCCGTCACCAGCAATACTGGATTTGAACTTTCCTAAGTGCTGCCAGTCGCGCATTTCTAATCCAAGAGAAGCGACGAGTGAAGGATTATGCGAGTTTGTCGAAACATTGCGTGTGACAGTTTTCAACAATCGGAACGAAATGAGATTCGATCGACAATCGGAACATGCCGAGAGATTTCGTAGGGATGAAAAGTCAACTGACACGATCGATACCTCAGATTCGACGGTATCTAAAGCGATGTCGAGTGATGCCTAAACCGCCCTTATCCCCATCCAATGCATAATCTACAACCTGATTAAAAGCGTCACTATTTAAATGTTGTTTTTGAGATGGCGCAAACGTTTTAGAGAGGTCATTCAGAAGCATCGTGATTTTCTTTGGAGAACATTGCAACATCATTGTTCGGGGATCGATGGTATCGTAAAACAACATGAGAATGTACAACATAAGGGTACACAATAACAAGCCTGCGGATAGATAACTGTTAGATACATACATATATATATATTTAAATAAATTTCACCGTATGACGAGAGCTGAGTATTTTAGGATGAAGTCTGTTTATGACGTTTGTTTCTGCTGTCTTCAATATACTCATACAGGCACACACTACCGATTTGAAATACACCATACCTCATGAGCTTAATACCGCTGAGATAATTGTGCGCTTGTTAGTGGATAGAATCGTTGATCAACATTACATTAAGATCGGGAGTGGCGGATATTTAAATTTATTTTCATAGATAATATTGAAGATAACGTTCGTTATAGATTATCCCACTGAGTGGACATCCAACTATCCAAGAAATTGAATGAATAAGCAGGAAAAGGCCCTATCCACATTGTAACTCCGAAAAAAAATTGTAATATCTTCCAAAATTATAAATTATTAAATTATGAATCATTAGTCTCTGAATTATTACTTAAGAATAATTTGGTTGGTACTTTACGAGTTTATATTTTCATATAAAATCTGTTTTTATTACATTTATATTCCAATTTTAATTATAACAAATCTTCGAAATGTACCCAAAATAAAAAAAGTTAATGTAAACATAAGTTTCGGAATTATTGCATTTTAAACTGTCGTGGACACAATCTTTTACAAAAATTTCAGAAGATTGTGGTCTGTACTGTTTATTGATTCAATTAAATTTGCATTCGCACTTCGGAAAAGGTTTACCACTCCCGCATTAACAAGGGAATATTCTCGAAGCTGGGGGATGCCTTGTCGACGAACCAGCGCGCGTGTGAAATAAGTCTCTGTGAGCAATCAAAAAAATGACGCAAGTTTCTAAAAGTTTTCTCCGCGAAGAAGAAAATCAACCGGAGAGGCCACAATCTATTTTAAAAGCTATTTTCTCAAGACTTTTGTACGGACTATTGGCGCGACGTGTCGTCTAATCGATTTAATAAGATCTTAAAGGTACAATTCCCACGGGCGTTCGCGGATGAGAAGTCCCCGGGGTTCGTTCCGATCGAAGGAGATTATGACAAGTGTCTCGTCGTATTTCACGCGGAGGTTGAAAACATCCGTAATAAGAAGCTGATTGAATAATAAGAGACTAGAGAAAGAGAAAAACAAAGAGAAATGTATTTTCTTAATTTTGGAATAATACATATTTATCTTCTATTTATCTCTAGTAAAACTTTACCATCCGTGACAAGTAAATGAGCGAGAGAGAGTTTGGTAAAAAAGATGAGCTGCAAGCGGACAAAAGTTGACAAATAAAATTTATGATACTTTATAATTTATACGCATTAACAATTTAATTTAATTTTTTTTTTCACTTTTATAGATATGTTTATTATCGCAATTGTGAGTGGGAGACTCTGACGATTAGCCTAATTGCTTAAACAATCTTATTTCGTTTCACTAAAGTTTAATAAAGTGGCGCAGAATTTCTTTCAGTCATTACGGCGCCGTGAACTCGACGAAGGTTCCATCCGCAAAATTCGCCGTAATCGTAACACGTGCGGAATACACGCATGTGTTTATAAATATAAAGGAAAGAAAGAGGGCACAAAAGGACTGCGGTATTCTGCGCAGAGAAGCGAGGTCTCTAATGATATATTATTACTGCTCTTGCCTTTCGAGACGCGTCCTTCTAATAGATGACAATGCGAGAGAGGCATTGGACGGAGGGGATTCGATGACAGACCAAAGAGTAAGGGCGAACGATTCGTGAGATGTAATCTTTGGATATTTTCCTACGTGATTAGGCGTTCGTTGCAAGCGTTCTGTAAGCCTGTGCTCACGCAATCGGCGATTCGACCCGCTCTGACGAAAACAATTATAAATAGAAGAAAAATGAAGAGACGCATTGGACGTTTGTACAATTTTATTTTTCGAGTTGATAACCGATAACACCCTTCCACTGAAGCGCATAATATAATATCGCTAACTTTTTTTCAAATCGAGCGATATACCTGCGATATTCCCATAACTTCAGCCTCGTTGTGTGTTTGTGCAATATATTAAACTGTATACCAGTAGATATCCACTGGTTTCGATGGAGTATACAGTTTAATTAACTCTTATTTTATTTACATAATATGTATTTACTTATCGGCGCAACGTTATATTTGTATAATGTGTTACCGCAGTTATTGTATTTGGTCATCGGGACATTGCGTGAGCGCGGGATTGTGTATATTTATTAAAGCGGAGCAGCGAATACACTCCGGTACATGGGTATACTTGTCGTAAGAATGATAAAGTTTAAAGGCTATCAGTATAAGTGTAGGATTAAAATTAGCGTTTCGAACGGGAAGCTTGCGATTGTAAGACGATTTCATGTTCGTCGTAATAGGAAATTTTTACGGGGTTTAATAATTAACGGGCAGATTTTCTTCGCTAAGAAAAAATAATAATAATAAATAAAGGAAATGAAAAAAGAAGGAAATGTAGCAACAGGCTGTGGCGCGAATCTTACAATTGCAAAGCGAACGAAGACGACGCATTGTGTAAATCGCTCGTTTTGATTATGCAACGGCCGCCCCGCTCGCCGTTTATAATCAATGGTTTAAATTATTAAGAATTCTGTGTATAAGGAGAGGAGGATTCTGTATAAGGACGGGAGAGATCCGCTAATTTCATATGGTGAGGATTGGCAACAATCGTGTAAATACATATACACACGTCGCAAAAACTGTTGCGTTAATGTCGCGTGTGCATTCGCTTTCCTTTCATTACGTAACCGATCCCTTCCTGCGAACGCGGAAAGAGACATAAAAGAGATAAATCCGAATTCCATCGCCGAAAAAAGAGGAATGAGAAAAAAGAGAATTCAGATTCTCGGAGGTAACGATTCAATTTTGAAAACAACCGGTATCGGGCGCTCTAACCGAAACATTAGTTTTGCTTTCCATTTACATCAAAACTCACATAATTCTCTTGTGATGTCATTCTGTTTTTATTATTCATTAATTGCTAAAAAGTGTCACAAGTGAGAATTATCTGAGTTTTAATGTAAATGGAAAGCACCTATTATCTCATTTTGTTATTTGAAAAATTATTATTGTATCTTTAATCACGCGTGACAATGTATTTGACTTAAAAGAGGGAGAACTGCGAACGTTGCATTTTATAGTTTTAACAATCACACCTCAGACAGCACCGTGTCCAAAATCGGGACATAAGACGTCTTAAAGACATGTTTAAGACATCTTTAAGACGTCTTATGATACGATGTCTAAAAGATGTCCCGATTGGGGACATACGTGCTGCCTGAAACCCTACTGTACAAAATTGTGTCTCGATGTATACATATTATAAGAAAAGGAAAAATTTATACACACGTATAATTTTGTTAACGTTAAAATCCGATATGGAGAAAAGTCCGATTTCCTTTAATAAAATCGCTTAAAAAACGAGTATTTATTATCTTCTCCAAAATATTTCATCCAGAACGCGCAAAAGCACGAAAAGAGCCAGAGAGAGAGAGAGAGAGAGAGAGAGAAAGAAAGAGAGGGAAAACGAATACTTTCGAGAAGGGAAGATTAAAAACGTGGTGCGCGTGCGCGGTGCGTGACGCATGCACGCGCAGTGAGCCGCCGCGCCGGTCACGTGACCGCCTTTGTGCCCGGCGCTGCGGGTCGCGGTTGCGCGGGGCCTGGCGCGGTCTGGCGACTTCAGTGTGTGCTTCTGGTGCTCTTCGCTTTTCAGTGGCCAGCAAGCTTCGACTGCGGGCAGACGTGTGCATCGTCGGCGGAGCGCGGCTCGATCTCCCGTCGCGGCTACGCGAGAGACTCTCCTTTTTTTTCCCCTCCCCCTCTCGCTGTCTCGCTGTGCGCGCGTGTGTCTCTCGCTCTCTCTCTCCCCTTCCCCCTCTCTCTTTTGTCCATCTGTCGCCTATCTGTCCACCCCCTTCAACTTTGCGGCGTGTGTCGTCGTCGCGCGTGTCGTCGACTCGGTCGAGAAAACGTTTTCGTTCCCCGTGTGTCGCGTGTGGCTCCCGGGTGGTACTTTTGGTGTGCTGCTTCCGTCCCGCGTGTGCTCCGAAGAGGCGAGAGAGAGAGAGAGAGAGAGAGGAGAGAGGTTATTCCGCTCCGAGAGGAGACGATCAACCACGCAGTGGCAAAGCGGTAGTGGTGGCGACGACGACGGCGGCGGCGGCGGCGGCGGCTCTCGCGGGGGGAGGGCCCGTGCGTGCGTGCGTACGTGCGTGCATACGTGCGTGCGTGCGTGCGTGCGTACGTGCGTACGTACGCGCACCGAGGGAACATCGAACACGTCGTGTCGTCGTCGCGCGGCACCTCGCGTCCCCAATCTTCCACCTCCGTCGCGGGTCTCCCAGGAACAAGCGTCGCCTTCCGCTCCTCTCGTGCCACGTTTTCCTTCCCGCCGTGGTCCTGCGGCACCCAGGAGGCAATCCCGACGACAACTTCGTCACGAGGCTCGTCGCCGAATGCGATTGACGGACACGGCGCGGAGGTGAGAGCGGAGCGGACCGTGATTCGGAGCAGTACGCACAAGAGAGTGCGGCGGTGTGTGCGCGCGCGTGTGCGGGTGTGTGTGCGTGAATGGATGCGTGCGTCAAACATAACCTAACCTGAGCGTCGCCAAGCGCGCTAAGTGCCGTTCGCTGTCACGCTCGCGATATCGTACCGTACGTGACGGGAGGCGTATATATTATACATATAATATATATGTACGTGTGTGGTATATATATGCAGATGTATATGTGTATCATCGGAATCGCGGAGACAGGTTCTTCAAGATCAGGGATCGCGCAGGAACGGCGATAATAATAACGGTGCCCTTAGTGTCGTCGGCGGTGGGGAGCAGGAGGTGGAGGACAACACGTCGTCGCTTATCACGGCGCGATAAAGGACGCCGTCGTTCGCGCGCGTATCGCGTTCACCCTCCCCCCTCGTGGCCCGAGGAATAAGACAGCTGCGCCGAGATACGGCGAAGGGGGTCCGTTCCATCAGCGCGGCGAGAGAAGAAGATTGTAACTATGCCCGTCGCGTGAGACCGATCCACCGATCGATTCGCCCGCCGATCGTTCGCGGCACCACAAACGACAACAACGGTGGCTCGCTTCATCGTCGTCGTCGTCGTCGAGGAGGAGGGGCCGAGGGGGCACGGCGGCCCGTGCAGTCCGGGCGGACGGGCCAGCAAGTGCTTTGATGGCAGTGGTTGGGCCCAGCCGGCACTCGCGGGTGTCCATGAGCGTGTCCATACCGCTGATGCAGGGCGGCGGGGCGGGGGCGACCGGCGCCGGCGGCGGGGGTGCCGGTGCCGCCGCTGTCGCCGCCGCCGCTGCCGCC
>NW_020223161.1:0-11228 GCF_003070985.1 Temnothorax curvispinosus | reverse complement strand
TATTATTTATATTTTTGCCAGTTAGTCGAGAATAAAGGAATAATTTTAATAATAAGATAATTATTGCCAGTACAGTCGATTAAATTCTTAATTGGATTAATTATTGACTGGCAAAGTAAATGTTACTTATTCGGTTTGAATATACACCGTTGTATCTAGCCGTACTTATATCTAGCCCTTGACCTTGCTCAGTTCTTTCTTCCATTAGTCTAAGAAATTGATCTACATCAAGAGACACGGTAGTGTTGCAAGTGTTCGCGCCAGCGGCACGGGCAGCGAGGCCGAAAGTGTCTCTATACCTCAAACATCGAGTTGAGCGGAGACACGATAGTCATATCTAAAGAACGGCTAAGCGGATAAAATTTTTAATAGGGTTAATCGATTTCTTGGTGTTCTATTATATAGCAAAAGTGTCATTATTTTTTTCCACATTAAATAAATAATTAATGAAAATTTTTTAATTTATATGCTAAAATTGGGTAATTTAGATTTAAGAAACGTCGTCCCGGTGTCCGGTTATAATCGACATTTCAATATTAAGAAAGGACGACTTGGTTAGAGGGCGTGTAAGTGAGCGGATGTGTGGAAAGATTGTGTGGTATAATTAAACGAACTTTGAGTAGATAGAGAATAGCGAGCGTCAGTGTAGAGTAGTAGGGAAGGAGTTTGTAAGGCTCTGTATAGGGGTAAGTGGAGGCAGGTCTTGAAGTTGCCGTTTCTCTGCGTATTTCGTCCCGGAAAAACGAGCGGCAGCCGTTAGGTTATGGCGTCGCGTAACTCGCCGAGCGCGGGAAACGCGGGCGATGTCGGTAGCAGAGGTAGAGCGGGTAAGGTAGGGAGAAGTAAGATCGACGGTAAGGCGGATGGTACACAACGTAAACTTGAGATAGGTAAAACAGTAACATTTAGAGATGAAGAGGAGATGAAACGTAACATAAGTACAATTAGAGATAAAATAAAGGAAATGAAGGAACAGATAGCCAAAGAGGTAGGTAAAACGGAGGAGGTAAAAGAAAGTCTTGCGCAATACATAGAGGAAAGGAAAGGTAAGGAAGAACAAAACAAAGAAAGATTAAGGATGATTGAAAGTAAATTGATTGATTTGGAAAATAGATGGATAGAGCTGGCTGGAGCGATCCGAGAGAGGTGAAGATAGGGAGAACGATACAGATATTGGAAGTGAAAGCCAGAGAAATGCTAGTGAGAGCAGATTTTCTAGAAGTAGGAGTAGAGGGGGAAGTAGCTATGCGGGATCTGCGGTAAATGAGGATAGGCTAAGCGTTAGGGAGGTAGGTACGCTTAAGAGATGGATGAAAGTTTTATAAATGGGTCAAGGTACAGAAAGGGAAAGGGGAAGACGTTAAGGTGGGTTTTGCGAGAGTAAGAATAAATGGGATATGGAAACCGTGGGCGGAAGTATCGAGGAATTTTGAGGTTAGAGATAGCAGTGGAGGTAGTCAAGCGGCAGGAGGTGTTGAGGAGAGAGTAAATGAAAATTTAGCGTAATGAGCCAGAAGGTGGTAAAGATTGAAAGGGATGAAGGTAGGAAGGAGGGGAAGGTTGGAGAAACGATGAATAGAGGTAGGAAAATTCTTTTTTGGAATGTGGCGGGAATAAATAACAAGGATATAGAGGTTATATTACAGAATATTCGAATTTAATTAGGCAATAAGAGCCGAACTTGATGTACAGTCGATAAAAATTTATTATACAAAGAAGTCATATATAAGTCGCGAACTGTGCGCGAATGGGCTTGGGATTTAGAGTTCAAAAGTCAATGAGAGTTTAGCCTTTTGTAACAAACGTCTATAATAATCAATAATTACAACGATATTTACAGCTATTTTACAAGTCTTATTTGATATTATTCTCGCGGGCGAATGCGCGCGGAGAGATCCGTCACTCGAAGCACGAGCGGAATCCCGAGAGCAGCGAAAAGGCGCTTTGAGACCGATCGAATAAGTCAAACACGAAACGCGGAATCGTAATCGCTCGCTCATTCGGTATCGTCGTCGATTATCACCTTTTCTCTCAATATGACTCGGAAAAACGAATGTTCCTCGGCGCGCGGAGGGCCGGAGCTTTTGATAAAAATCAGCTCGCACTCCGCCTCCCCGTTCGCGCTCCGAAATTTCGCTGGACCAATTGGCAATCGATACCCCGAGACGTACGTCACTCGACAATTTCAGCAGTCCTTGGAGCCGACGACCGATCAGCTGTTTTTGTATTTGTCTCTCCCTGTGTCCCGAGCGTTTACCTCTCGCTTAGAGGTTTCCGAGACAAAGGGAGCGTATCGGTACACGCGGAAACGGCGTGACACTGTTTATGATCTCTCGCAACTTCTCGGAGACACGGCACTTATTCTTCGAAACGAGAATACATTTAGCTTGAAATATTCGAAATAATCCGATTACGTTGCTCGAGAAATTCTGCTATCATTCTGGCAGCAGTTCGATTTCGAACACGAACGTTTCGACCTTTTTTGAAGTCTTCCTCAGCGCATTGTCTACATTTAAAATTCGCCCGAAAATATACTTCGCGTTTAACACATTTGCTAAAAACTTGCAACTACAACGAGACCTTCATTATTCCGCAAATTCTTGTCCGACGTTACTTCCATGAGGGCAGATGTACACTCCGAAGCCTCCCCAGGTATCTCCGTGTGTCATTTCTTGGTTTGACCGTCAGGAAATTAAGTTATGGAATCCCGTCATTGTGGATCGATAGATAGATACCTGTATCAATGTTCGGAGTAACAACTGTGCCCTGTGATTACATATTAAATACTCTAAGAAACTTAATCCTACTTACAATTGAAGGTGTTAATAATTGACCAGAGTCATTAGCCATGAAATCGCACGAGTGTCTAATGAAAACGAATGTGTCTTGTCAACGTAACGACGAACAGTGACACATCAATAAATACGATTGTTACTGTATTGTATCAGTCAGGCTAACCAACCATGTTTCTTACAATTTCGAAAGTCCTTCAATAATGTTTATGTATAGGTCTGGTAAATTTTCGGTATCCGTTTGCAAGTTTATACCGTTTCTTTGTCTTTTTATATAGATCATTTCCGATAGTAGCTTATTGTTTAGATACATTTCTTTGTCTAGGATCTTAACGTCATTCCAAACGAAATCATGATTGCATTCCACTCTATGCTCTGTCACTACGGAATTACCACCTTCACTCCTCCTTATCTGAGATTCATGTTCTTTTATTCTCGTTTGCAGCTGTCTACCCGTCTGACCAACATACGACGCATCACAATCTTTACAATTAATTTTGTAGACAATGTTCCTCATCGAAGAGTTAGGAAGAGGATTCTTACCCTAATGAATTTATTTAATTTATTCATACTGAAGTATGATAATTTTACATTCAGATCCTTCGTAATGTTCTTATATTTCTTCGTTAATGTGGGAACATATGGAATAGTAAAAAATATATCTTTGTCTACATATTTCTCCTTTTCTGCTTCATGGAGGGTTCCAAAAAGATACTAATGACCGTGCCTCTTTTTTGGCAAAGAGGATGCTGTGAGAAAAAGTTTAAGTATTTTCCAGAGAACGTAGGCTCGTGGAACCAATCAAATAACAAGTGGTTTTTAGAACGTATGATAGTAACTTCCAAAAAATTCAACCTGTCTCCACACCGATCTCCATAGTAAACTGCAGTCTCGGATGGAATGAATTGAAGACTTCTAACGTATGCGCACAGCTAGTGGAAGGCACCGCTATCGCAATGTCATCGACGTATCTCGTGTAAAACGGAGGGATGAAAGTTAATCGTTCCAGCGCTTTCCTTTCAAGGTCCTGCATCGTGATATCCGTTACTATGGGAGACAAAGGCGAACCCATAGGTGAGCCAAAAGTTTGCCGATAGATTACCCCGTTAAACATAAAAAGGGTTGATTCAAAAACAAATCTGACCGCTAACAGGAATTCCGATTTCGGGATCTCGCAATTAGTGGAGATGTAATCCCACCTTGACGTAATGCTCTCAATCACCATTTCGATTCGTACGTTGGTAAAAAGAGAGACGACATCTAAGGATACTAAGGTGGAACTCTCTTCAATATTCACCGTGGAAAATTTTTTAACAAGTTCGAAGCTATTCGCGATGTGACTCTGTCCCTTCGGAAAACTATTGTGCATTATTTTGTGCAGAAATGCTGCCAAGTTATATAACGGGTTATCCACCGACGATACTATTAATCTAAATGGACAATTGTTTTTATGGATTTTAGGTAAGCCATATGAGAATTTGATTTTATAAGTCTGAGTGAAACATGGATTGATTTTGATAGTTGGGAGACAATCAAAGTGAGGTTACCGGATTCACATATTTGGAAGTATAGTAATGCTACTAGGGTTAAAAAGAAAGGAAGGGCAAAGGAAGGTTTCATTTTAGGTAAAAGGAAAGGATGGGGGAAAGAAGGATCAGAGTTGATTAAGAAAGAAAAGGAAGGGTTAATTTTGTCATAAATAATTGAGGAAGGTGGAATAACAAACATCATATCAGTATATAATAGAGAGGGATGGAATAAGATGGAAGAGACTCTAGATAGTTGGATTAAAAAGTTAAATAAAGAGCCCGTGATTATAGGAGGAGATTTTAACATTAGAACAGGAGAATTAGGTGGCGGGGAGGAAGAGGAGGGAGGGTGGGAAAGGAAAGGTAAAGATACATTAATAGGTAATGGAGGTAGGAATTTAGTAGAATGGGTCCATAATAATGGATGGTATATGCTAAATAGTACAACAAAAGGCGATTGAGAAGGTGAATATACATTTATAGGTGCAAGGAATAGCTCCGTAATAGATTATATGATTGTGTGCAAAGAAATACATGATAGAATTAGGGAATTTAAGGTAGATGCGAGAGTGGACTCGGATCACATGCCTTCAGTCGCTATGTTAGACGAAAAAGTTAAGGCGCTAGGTAAGAATCAGGAAGTACAGGAAGAAGAGGAGGAAGATGGGAATGAAAAATCAAGATGGAAAATATGCTGGGATAAGAAGGCTATTGAAAGTTATAAGGAGAAAACTGAAGAGGCTATTTGGGAGGATGTTTATCAGGAGTTTTCAATTGAAGAGAAATGGAACAAACTTAAGAAGATAGTTCAAGAGGCTATGATAAGGAAGGAAATAATAATTAAAAAGAGGAAGATTGGTTTTAAAGACTGGTGGGACAGAAACTGCACTAGGAAGAAAAGAGAAGTGAAAAGGATATACATGAAATGGAGAAGAGGAAAGGTAGGAAGAGGAAGGTATATGGAAGAAAGAAGTAATATGAAAGCGTTATTTGAACAGAAGAGGAAGGAGAAGAGAATTAAAGAAGAGGAGGAATTGAAGAGCCTAAGACACGGGTCAGATATCTGGAAATTTATTAATAGGGAGAGGAAGAAAAAGGTCTGAAAGGAAAATAAAATTGGCGGAGTAGAATGGATATTTTAAAGAGCTTCTCGGGGGTACAGAGGAGATGGCGGAAAGCAAGGAAGGAGAAAACAGTTTAGGAACTGAAGAAGAAAGTCCTGTTCGAATTGACTCACAGTTGGAGATGGAAGAAATAGCTGATGCGGTAAGGAGATTGAAGAAAAACAAGGCCGTAGGTGTGGGTGAAATTCCGCTGGAAGCTTGGCTGTATGGAGGAATTGCAGTTAGGAAGGTCTAGTAGAGGTTTTAAATCAGGTTTGGAAGGAAGGAATTTTACCAGAGAACTGAAGAACCTCTATTATAGTTCCGCTACATAAAAGAGGCGACGAAAACATTGTTGGAAATTATAGAGGTATTTCTCTTCTGTGCTCAGCTTACAAAATATATGCTGAAATTATCAGAGGAAGGTTGGAGAAATCTGTTGAGCAGAAAGGCTTGTTACCAGAGAGTCAAGCCGGTTTTAGACGAGGGAGGTCAACAATGGACAATATCTTTGTGTTGGACCATTTAACACAGAGAGGAGAAAAGAAGGGAAAGAAAGGTAAAGTGTATGCATTTTTCGTGGACCTGAAGGCAGCCTTTGATAACGTGGAGAGAGGGCAGCTATGGAAGATTCTTAGGAAGATGGGACTAGAGGAAGATCTTATAGGAAAGTTAGAAAAAATTTATGAGATTACGAAGGTAGCTATCAGAACAAAGGAAGGTTTAACAAAAGAATTTTACATTACGAAAGGAGTTAGGCAGGGTTGTGTTCTGAGTCCGCTTTTGTTTAACCTGTATATTGCGAAGATTAGGAAAGCATTAGAGGAAAGGAACATAGGCGGTGTACAATTGAGAGATGTAAGAGTATGGTCGTTGGAGTATGCCGATGATATGGTATTTTTAGCTAAGAATAGGGATGCGATGTTAGATATAATAGACACAATTAGGAGATTTTTTAGGAAAAGAAAACTCTATGTACTGAAAAACTAAGATGGTGGTGTTCACTAAGAGAGGTAGAGAAAAGGTAGAAAAATGGAAATGGGAGAATAAAGAAATCGAAGAGATTAAGTCGTTTAAATATCTAGGTTTGTTTTTAACAGAAGTGGTAGATATACAGAATATATTAAGGAATTCTGTAGAAAAGGTAGGATTGCGGCTAACAGGACCTGGGGTCTAGGAGAAAGGATTTGTAGGAATGATTTTATTAGAAGAGGGATGCTATTTAGATATTTATTTAGTTAGGAGCGTGATGTCATACGGTGTGGAATTATGGGGGTGGGAAGAAAGAAAGAATTTAGAAAAGATAATGCTGAATTACGCTAGATGGGTTTTTGAATTAAAGTTTTGCACTCGCAAGATATATGATGTCTAGAGAACTAGGAATGAGCAAACTTAGGATACGATGGGGAATTAGGGTTATGAAGTTTGAGGATAAGGTCAGCAAAGTAAGTAAAGAGAGGTGGATTAAAAAGTGTTGGTTAGATAAAGAAAGCAATAAATGGAATGATAGATATGGAAAGGAAAGGGAGAAATATTTTAATAAGAATGGGTGGAGTGTTCTGGCTGTGGAAGCCTTGAGAAGAGAGGGGGAGGAATCTAGGTAAAGAAATGAGGAATAGGGATGAGGGTGTTCAGAGGCAGTTAGAGGAAAATAGAATTTTAGAATCAAGGTATAATAAGAAATACAAGAAGTTGAGCAAGGATTTGGAAGGTCCCAGCTATTTAAGGATGGATAATTTAGACAGGCAAGATCTTGGGGATAGTATCAGAGCTCTGTTAAATTTAAGATGCAGTAACTTACAAGTATTGGTTAGAAAAGGAGAAGCGGATGTGTATTTTTTGCAACGAAGGTAAGGATAGCATGAAACACTATGTAGAAGATTGTATTGAGACAAAGAAATGGTTTACTGTATTAGGAAAAAATAGTAAGGAATGGTTGGAAAAACTTTGGAACAATAAATTGGACACCACCAAAGCGGAGGTATTGTTGAAAGTTGTTAGGGAAAGGAATGCGAAGGAAAAAGAAGATAGATATAGAATGTCAATAAACTGTGAGATAGGCTGTGAGGTTAGGAGATAGTGCAATAAGAAGCAATGATCAAAAAATATTGTGAAATAGGTCAAATAAATAAGTTGAATTATTAAAATTAATGTAAATATTTATAATTGTATAATTTATAATAGGTTATTAGGATAGTTGTGTGTGCGTGGATGAAATGCAGGTATGAGTGAATAAGGATTTATTGTAAAACCAAGTCCACTTTCTGGCTGCATTGCTAAAGTTAATAAACATATAATAAATATAAATATTAAGAAAGGATTAAATTTTATATGTATAAATTTATGCTTACTTGGCACGATCATTACTTTTATAGCAAAAATAGATTAAAACAATATTGTTTCGCGCAATAATAGGACGCGAATATTTGGCGCCCTTTTTTAACCTTTTTTTAAAAAGGTATTTTTATGATATATCACGCATTTTGTAGTTTAGGAAATTTTCTAATGTCGCTCGCTTTTTTTAGCCTAGACGCTTTCCTACTAATTCGGGATTCGCTAAGATGATTAAACTTGATTCTTTATTGAAACATAACTCTTTTTATTCAAACAAGTCTCAACACTTTCCACAACTTAAACATTTTTGACATTTAGTACAAACATTCTCTTTGTTTGATTTCCCCCAGTTATTTCTTTTTCGTCCTCTTCCTCGGGTTTTGGTTTGTGTTCCTATACTTCGTTGTTCAACTTCTGGGCGTTGTGATCCAAGAGTCTGCGTAGCCTTTTCTGAACACCCCTTAGGAATTGCGGTGTCAAGGTTCCGAGGAGAGACAGCAAGCGGTGAAATAAGGCGTGCGATCTTGAATTCTTTCAAGAGGACTTTTAGCTCTGGCCTGGGAGTAGAAGTAACTGGAAGAAAAAAAGATTTGGGTGTGACTTGGAGAGTTGGTCGACTGGCACCAAGAATCGGTGAAAGTTTAACAGGACGACCTGCGCCCGTTGGCGTCTTTGCGCTCAAGGTTATATCACCACTCGATGTCGGTGACTGAGCACCAGTGATTTGAGAGCCTTCTAGAGAAGGAAGAGATCTCGCTGACGAATGTTGAGCGTCAGTCTCCTGATGGCTAGCACCGGGGAGCGGATCAATTACAATTACCTTCCTGGGTGATTCTGCCACTGCACGTCTGGCGCTGGGTGGATGACGCTTCCCGTTTGACGGTGGAATCTTTTTCGGAGGATTCGGAAAAAGATCACCCGGTTGACTAGCACCGGGAGTAGACTGTGCGCCGTTTGCAAGGCTGTCGCAAAGAACCACCTTTCTCCTCTTTGTGTAATGTTTCAAAGGAAGCGGCTGTGTCCTGCGTCGTTCAGTCGACTGGTTCACCACTTCCTCGGCGAGCCGAGGAGAGTGCTGGGTGTTACCTGAGCGTGGCGTGGTGAGGCTGGCTCGATCGTTTCGGCCGATTGCTCGCAATACACCGAATTTTCTTTGCGTTGGGCTCTCCTTTTATACCCGAGAAATTCGGCGGCGAGAATCAACAACCAGTGTTGCTAGGCAACTTGCGTTTCGTGAAACTGTCAACTGATGACTTGAATCTCTCCGCGATTGACGACTTGAATCTCTCCGCGTTTGTCGACTTGAATTTTGCCCCGCGTACATCGTAAATGTTAACCTGCTTGCTGTCGTGAAAACCACGTGTCGTCGGAGCGGAGGTTACCCTGAAGGCTTGGTGGCTGACGAAGGTTGCCACATGTAGTATCCAGCGTTTTATATGTAATGTGTTGATCTTGTGTGATGTAATGCAAGATATATAACTATAAACAATTAACAATATACAAATTTATATGTTATTTAATATAAAGTGCATAAAATTGGATTGATAAAACAGATAAGATACTTTTTCTTCGCCAGTGAGTAATAAATCGAACAAAATCCTTTACTTTAACCAAACTGGCAGTCTTTATTTAAAAAGCACAACGCGTTTCAACCGAGATTCCGGTCCTTATCAAGTGCGTATATAAAATTTAAACGCTTGCAAAACACTTCATTGTACACAGTGTGGCAGCAATGAGTCTACAAACTAAACGACAAAAAGAGTACAATAACGAGTTTACGAACTAAAATATAATACGGAAAGAGTCTGATAAAAAGGATTATATAAAGTGAGTACCGCTTACGTGTTTTGTGTGTCAAATGGTAATAAAATAATTGAAGAGTCATATTCGTGTGGTGTTCGGTGATGCGATCACCTCAGATGACAACGGACGACTGAGTGAAAAACAAAGGCAGAGGTAACCGAAAGCGCTTACTCTAAATTTATTATTTTGTCATATATCACCGGAAGGTTGTCGGTGTCCTTCTGTAAACTAATAGTGTTGTTATCTTTTTTTATAAACACCATTTCGGCGATCTCTCTCCTTTTAAAATGTTTCTCACTGTGTAGAACTTTGGGACTAGACCAATTGCTTGCTGACGACAGAATGATTGCTTGGATGCTTTTTAATATTGGCACGATGTTCTTTGATTCCAGTCTCCAAATTTCTTTTGGTCTGTCCGATGTAACATGCGTCACAATTAAGGTAATCGATCATCTCATATACAAGCTCCATACGTTTAACATTTTCGAGCCTATCTTTTCCTCTTTTAATAATGCGGTCGAGTTTTTTAGGAACCGTATAAACAACATCGAACTCAGAATCTTACAAATGTTCTCGCTACAATCCTTAATATACGGGATGGTAATAGGATGTCTCACAACGCGTACCTTGTCGTTTACAGAATCACCGCGTTTTAAGAGCCTTAGTCTTCGTTTCATATGTTTGTTACAAAAATCGGTCGGGTAACAATTGTCCGAAAGGATCTCTTTAACTACACGGATATTTGACTCATGAAAGCGCTCGGTAGATAGTAAAATCGCTCGGTCGACCAAATTGGGCACAACATTGACCTTATAATTAATTGGGTGACTTGAATAGAAGTTAATGTAGCGCCCTCAAAACGTGGGTTTTCCTATACCAATTTGTTAACAGGTTTTCTCTATCTCGAATATCAATCACATCTAAAAATTTTAATCTAAAGTGATAGTTATTGAATGTCGTGAGGAGCTCATCAATTTTCGACTTAGGGACTACCGCAAAAATATCATCCACGTATCTACGATAGAATGTTACAATAAAACTGAGCGACTGCAGACAGTGTGTTTCTAGATCATCCATAACTAGATCTGCGAGAATTGAGGAGAGGGGAGATCCCATCGGACTACCAAAAATTTGTTCGTAAAAACGTCCGTTGAAACAGAAATTTTTTTTCGGAATTTGCGTGGCGACTCAGAAACTTGTTATTTTATTTTTTTGACGCGCTTAACATGTAAGTTCTCACGATGTACTTGCGATATGTCTCCCACTTTTTCATAATTTATATCTGACATACTTATATTGACATTTTATTCGTTCTAGCGTGGCGTTCGCATGATGTGGTTTAGGCGCAACGTCTTGCGACGCATGATTTATTGTTGCGTAATTATGTATAATCTCACTTGAGAAGGACCCAATCGGGGTCGAAACGTTGTGAGAAGAATAAATAGAAATTGGCCAGTTGGGTCGCTTAATCTCGATTATTTTTATCTACGCACTGGCGGATCCAATAATTTATTCCATAGAAATAATTATATTGACCAAATGACTGACTTACTCAATGACCAGACGACATATAAAAAACTTGATCGTGACTCTATCAAACGCTTAACCACCAAACTTAATAGGTAAAAGTTTACAATAACTTACACAGCTCGGATTACTTTGACCTT
>NW_020223160.1:0-4251 GCF_003070985.1 Temnothorax curvispinosus | reverse complement strand
ATAAATAAGGCAATAAAATCTCATAACAAGTTATAAAATGTGTGTAAAAAGTTTATTAAAATAAAAGAAAGATAAACAAATTATAAAACTAAAAAATTTTAAAAAGAAAATAGAAGAACGATAGGTGCATTAAAGATTATTATTGTTATACGATCCAAAAAGAGAAGGAAAAAGAACACAGGAGATTTCAAGTTTTACAAAGTATCCGTACTATGGCCTAAATCCCGCATGCTAACTTGCCGTATATCCTAAACACAGAAGGGATATACAAGATATTAAGGTAAACAAAAAATACAAGAGTTATGCACTTGTATTTTGCTGTATTCCATCATTTATTATCCCTCTACACTTATGTATCATGAAATAACTATTAAACTTTTTACATTCCCTACAGTAATTATTTTACGTAGGTCGTAACACAAGATCGCGCTTCTTACTACGGTGAGAAATCAATTCAAATCACGACAGTTTCGTTAATATTAACAATAAAGAACTGAAATTACAACACAATACTAATATGGCATAAAGGCACATAAAAGAATAATTGCGAGCAAGTAACTTCATTCCTTCTATTTTTTCTGACATCTGCGGCGTAAAACCCCGCGTGGCGTAAAAATAACAGAGACCCTATAATAAAAAATGTTTTGGATGTATCCATATGTAACTTTTTAGTATGTTGTTTATAAGGTTTTAGTATATTTGTTTATAAGGAATAACATAATTATAGTAAATACTTTCATTTTCTTTATAAAATTATAGTATAGCTAAGAATGTATAGAATAAACATACTAGCATTTTTTTATTCCTTGTAATGCAACATTTTTATCAGTTGGTGTAAAGAAAACACATTGTTACTTATTTTCAAGAAAGACATGTGGTTGCATATTTTAAATTACATAATTTTTTTGCCAAGCAACAATTTTTTTACACCAATTGATTCATTTTATTATTCTGTACATAAAAGTGTTAAAGGTACAGTTACCAAAAAATGAATAGTTTATGAGGTAATTTATATTGCGCCAAAATGTGCCAGAATAAAATATGAAATATCTTGTAAACTATTAATTTTTTTACAACTATCTTAATACTTTTATATGAAGAATAATTAGAAAAATCATATTATGAAAAAAAATGGCGATGACCTTTATGTAACCTTAAAAAATTGATTTATTTGAAAATTGGTTTCATCATTATTTGTCCTCTTTGATGCCTTTTTTTTTGTAAAACGTTTTTTCATATCTTCCATATTTTTCGAGATATTTGTCTGGGGCGTTTAAAATGGCACACCTTATATACAAATATATAAATATGTAAACTATTAATTTGTTAATTATAACTAACTAAAAGGAGGAACAATGTAGTAGTGAAAAGGGTAGAGGTGGAGGAGGGAAGGCTAAAAGGAGCGGTAGAGAAGCTATGGCTAGAGACGGGGGTAGAGAGAGAAATAGAGGAGGTAAAAGAGATAGGAAGAAAAACGGGGAAAGAAAAAAAGATGGTTTTAGTAAGGTTAAAAGATAGAGTAAAAAAATGAGAAGTAATGCAGAGAAAGAATATGTGGAAAGGGAAGATGAAAAGAATAGAAAATGACACGACCTTGAAGAAAAGAAAAATGTAATGGAGCCTGGAGAGGATAGCTGAGAAGGAGAGAAAGAATAGAAGGAGAGCTTGGGTAAAGTACGGAAAGATTTGGATAGAGGGGAAGTGATGGAGTTGGGATGAGGAAAAAGAAGTCCTGACAGATGGAAGGAAAAATGAGAAAGAGGAACAAAAAGAAGGAGGGGGGGAGAAAAAGGAACAGAGGAAGAGGGAAAGAGTGGAAAAGAAGGAGACGGAAAAATAAAATGGTGAGAATAGGTGATAGTGAGAAGGGAGGAAAAACGATGGGTGGGTAGGGCGGAGAGAAGAGGGAGGAGAGGGAGAGCAGGAAAAAAGGGAGTGTGGTGAGGCTAAGGGGAGGGGGGAAAGGAGTCAGAGAAAGTAAAGTGGGGAAAGTAAAAAGGAGTGAAAGAGAGGAAAAAGAGGGGAGAAAAAGAGAAGGGGGAAGAAAAGAATTAAAGAGGGAGGAAAAAAGGAAGGACCAGGAAGGAAGCCTAAAGATAAACTTTTGGAATGTAGCGGGAGTGAAAAAAAAACAGGAAAAGTTTTGGGAAAGGATAAAAGAGTGAAATGTCGGGGTTGGTGGAGACGTGGCTGGAACGAGAGGAATGGGAGAAGATGAAGAATAGGGTGCCAAAGAAGTTCTGGAGTATACAGGGTGCAAAGAAAGAAAAAGTTGGAAGAAAAGAAAAAGCAATAGGTGGAATAATGATGGAAGTCAGAGAAGGGTTAGAAAAGGAAGAAGAATGGGTGGAGGAGAAAGGTTTAGATAAGGAAATGATTAGATAAGTAAGATGAAAGAAGGAGAAATGGAGATTGGCAACAGTTTACGTAAGCGCAACTTGGACAAGATGATGGGTAAGATAAAATCGGTAAAAGAGGAAAAAGGGAGAGAAAAAAGATGGATAGTGGGGGCGATTTCAATGCGAGAACAGAGGAGAAAGGAGCGCTGGAGGATAGAGAAGAGGGAGCTGAAAGAAAATCGAAAGATAAAATGATAAATAGGTAGGAAAAAGGGCTGATTAGATGAGTGGAAGAGGAAGGGTGGGAAATTATGAACGAAGCAAAGGAGGGAGGTGAGGAGGGGGAGGCGACTTTTACAGGAAGAAGGGGAGAACAGTGATCAATTACGCAATAAAAGATAGAAAAGCTTGGGAAATAGTGACAAGATTAAAGGTAGATTATGTGAGGTAGATTCGGATCACCAATCAGTAGCAGTACGGTTGAACAAAGGGGGTGGTGGTGAGAGGAGAGGGACAATAGCGGAGGAAAAGAGGTGGGTGGAAAAGACGAATTGGTCGGAAGAGGCAAGAGAGGAGTTTTGAAGAAGAACGGAGGAGGTAGAAATAGGTAGGGGGGCAATAGATAAAGAGGTCAAAAAGTTGACAAAAAAAATTAAGATGGAAGTAAGGTTGAGAAAAGTAAAAAGAGGGGCAGAAGAAAAGGGAGTATGGTGGGATAGGGACTGTAAGAAAAAGAGGGAGAAGATAGAAAAATTATTAAGAGACTGGAAAAGAGGAAGAAAAGACAAAGAAGATCATAAGAGAAGAAAGGAGTATAAGGAAAAGTGTGAGAAAAAAGGAAGAAAAGAGAATCTGCTGAAAGAGGCAAAAAAAGCGACAACAGAGAAGCAGGTGTGGGAAGTAATAAACAAGGAAAGGAGAAGAAGGGTAGAAATTAATAAGGAGATAACATTAGAGGAGTGGGATAAATATTTTAGCGAGATGTTAGAAGAAACGGAATACAAGCGAAGGCTTCTTCTAGGAGAGGAGGGAGAGCAGGGATCGGATGGGGAAGTGGAGAAAGAGAAGGAGATAGGATGGAAGAAAGTAGAGAGAGTGCTGAAAGGGCTAAAAAAAAGTAAAGCAGCGGAAGAGGACTAGATAGGAAATGAAATGTGGAGTTATGGGGGAAGTGATTTAAGAAAGGCGTTATGGGAGAGTATGGAAAGAAGAGGGTTTTCCAGAGGCATGGAAGGACGGAGTAGTCGTTCCGATAGCGAAAAAGAGGGGCAAAAGAAATAGTGAACATAGAGGGATTACGCTGATACCGTCGGCGTACAAAGTGTACGCGTCGATATTAGCAAATAGGTTGAGGGAAGAGATGGAGAAGGGGATGATTCCAGAAAGCCCAGAAGGGTTTAGGAAGAGGAGAGGAGTGGTGGACAACATTTACACACTGAATTATGCGATAGGAAAGCGATTAAAGAAAAAAAAGAAGGTAGTGGCTGCTTTTTAGATCCAAGGGCGGCATTTGATTCAGTGGACAAGAAGGTTTTGGGAAGATGTCTGAAAAAACCAGGGGTGAATGAGAAGTTGGGAAAGAGAATCATGGAAATATACGAGAAAACAAGGAGTGTAGTGAGGATGGAGGAAAGATACGGAAGGAAATTTTGGACAGCGAAAGGGGTAAACGGAAAAATTAACAGAGCCGATCAGGATTTGAACTTGAAACCTTTCGTTTTTTACCTTCGTAGTCTGTTACTGTGTGTTGCTTCACAATTGCTTTACCCCACATAGCAAAATGTTGGCAGTATCCCGACAGCATTTGCCAGTAAATTTGTTTCATAATTTCACAGCAAGATCTTCTTGTGCTGTGTTTTTTATTCTATCCTATTTGATTTTTACTACCTTATAATCTGTTTTATCAATAAGT
>NW_020223159.1:0-1910 GCF_003070985.1 Temnothorax curvispinosus | reverse complement strand
GCGGATCCCCGTACCCCGCGGCGCCGGAAAAACGCGGACCCCCTCCCCCGCGGCGCGACCGCAAACGCGAACGCGGTACCCCCTCTCCCGCGACGTCCGAAAACGCGGTATTCCTCTCCCTCTTCCCCGCGGTACCCCCGGCCCCTCACCCTCCCTCGCCTACATTTCATTTAGAACCCGCTTAGTTTACCTACAATCAATTTTCTTGTGCTTACGGATTATGCGTTGTGCAGAAGTGTACTCCCCGCTTCACTTCCAAATAAACTCAAACCTATACTCCGTCCACTGAGAGATTGAGAGTGGTTCTGCGCATAGGCGGGCAAAGTGGGGGTAAAGTCCCTAGAGCCTGGCGTACCGTATTTGTAAATAGATATTTTGTGAGCGGGGACCTGCGCGAGACGGACGAGTTTACGTCCAATCTACTCTCAATCTCTCGTTAGACGGAGTATAGATGAAATACATTTGAACCTTCTTTGAGTATTTTACTAGAAATTTAATGTGTAAAGCATAATATGTGTGTACACACAAATATCTCTTTATTACAATTTTACATTATAACTATATTATGATAACATATTCGAATACTTTTTGTAAAAGATTTGATTTTTTATGATTACGATTACACAGCTCGATTTACGCCGAAGTTACAACATCGATGTTATAACTACTGACGTTAAATGCCGTGTAAACGCTCTTTTACGACGAAGTTATTACATCGATGTGGTCTTTGTCGACATTTTGCAGGAATATAATCGAAACAAAACGAAAGGAAGTTTGATAACCGCTATTCTATGTGCACATGTTCAGAATCTAGCATTTATTCGAATTGAAAGTAAGGACGAGCAGAGCTACCTGGGGTAAAACAGAGCCATGAGCAGAGAGAAATCTATAGATAGATTTATTTGTTACCGACCTCCCGTAAGCGCGCTATCTTTTGGGCAGCGTTTCTGTTGTTGTCGCGCTGCGAGGCATCCATCCAATTTAACGCATGCGTCGTGTTTCTTTCTATATTCGTGCGCAACGCTGACGCGCAGGCGTTCCCTGATTTTACCGCGCAAACAACGACGTTCTCGTCGTCACTTCTTTTCGGGCGCTCAACGAGTGAGCATGTTAGTTATCGCTTTGATATTGCGTAGATACGCTACTTTCTATAATCGTAAAATCCGTAATATTTCGGCTTCTGAAGAAGCAGAGCTGTTATATACAGCTACATCATTATTTGGGAAAGACGAAACCTTGTCTCTGGACTTTCTGACTGCTGAAGAGGAAACGAGGGAATTCCGATACTGAAGATGAGGGCGGCCATTAATCACGAGATATAATTTTGGAAGGACGAGGATTCCTTGCGTCGTCTTTGTACTTGATAAGTATACTTCTGATGAGAGAATTCCAGTTATTTTATTCTGGAACAAGCCTAATTTTGGCTAATTTCAAGGTAACCTTATCATTTTATTTGGTACAACCGTTCTTGGGTTGACATTATATTCAGGCTTTACACAGCCTAATCCTCGGATATTGGTTACTGAGAATATCGTGAGATTTTCACGATTCCATTTTGTGGCGCGCATAAATTAATACGATCGAAAGGCCTTTTCTCGAGAGCTCAGTTCCTTCGTGAACTTTTCAGAAGACGAATAGTATAAAGCTATCCGTGCTTCTATCCGTATAACATATAGCGTGTTTGGCGCGTGACAACAAAATATCTGAAGCGTGAAACATCGCGTGATTTGAGCGTGATATACCGTGTTAAACCAGTACGACATTGCGTATCCTAAGCATAATACATAGTGCGTATTAAACGTAACTAAAGTCAATATAGATATTATTATCGGATGATACAAATAGTAAATACTGTCGAAATTTTCAGTTCGAGAAACTATATTCCTTTATTAACCGTAATTAGTAATATT
>NW_020223158.1:40052-61063 GCF_003070985.1 Temnothorax curvispinosus | reverse complement strand
ACTTCTACATTTTTTAATGAAATGACTTGAAACTTGACATAAATAATGTACGATTATTATACATTTAGTGTATAAAATCAAAATTATTTAATTAACAATTTTTCATAAAGCGCATAGATAATTTTTTTATTTTTTAAATATTTTTTAGTTTTTTTTTTAAGTCGGTTTTATTTATAAAAAAATGTTTTATTTTATACTTTTTTAGTGCTTCATTAAATTAATATGAATAATTATTATCGTATATTTCCTTACTGCTCCGTACCCTGATGTTTTAGCGCGATATTTTATGTACTAAAACCTTTCTGGAAAATTGCTTTATAGGACAGTGAAAACCGCATTTAAATCCGTTCAGTAGTTTTAAAGAAAATCGTAGTCATACATACATACATACACGCTGAATATAGAACCTCCATTTTTTAAAGTTGGTTAAAAAATAAAGTTAATTTGATTTTCAATGATAGTCTTAAGGTGATCTTAGCACTAATCTTTTAATTGGCTTTATAGAAATGCAAAATTCTTGTCTAGAATTAAAGTACGCATCAAAATCTAGGTCATGGTGGTCGAATTTATATGTGGTGGTCGTCACGTATAACAAAAAATATTAATTTTTTTTCGTTTTTGATATAAATTCGACCACCATGACCTAGATTTTGATGCGTACTTTAATTCTAGACAAGAATTTTGTATTTCTATAAAATCAATTAAAAAATTTGTGCTAAGGAAAGAACTGAAAAAAAAACCGGCTAGGATCACGGCTTTAGGATCACCTTAAACCTCGGGATGTTTAATTTTTGTGAGTTTTATAATAGAAAAGGAACTGTTTTTCTTGCTTCTCACATCTATTTCTTAAACTTAATCATGATCTACATCATTATCGCTGAAATATATTGTAATAAACATTTTGCATTTTCAGTTAATTCTTTTTTTTTATGTTCCATAATTTTTCGCGAATTAGATATTATTGGATCTGAAGCAATTATCAAATTATTAAAAATATCTTCATTATTTTGTATTTGCGACATTTTTCGCGAATAATTTTCTCTATATTTTCTAAAATATTTATGGTTTGCTTCCTGAGCATTCAGATAATTGTCCTATTGGTACGATAGCATTTTTTATAATATCACTGCCATGAATAAATAATTTGTGGACTGAGACTGGCATGTAGTACCATGGGTATAATGATACAAATAATTCGGCAGTTCTAAAAGCATAGGATTCGAATTCCAACACGTTAATCCTATTACCGCTAGCGATTACTTGCAACAAAACTCCAAATCGAGTTATAAATTCTTATCTAAACCTGTAATGGCAGCGTAACTGACAATTTTCCATTTTGCGAGCGTGTTAAAGTATAATCTTCTATATATTTTATATATTATATATATTTTTCACTGTATCTTGAAAAGGACGCAAAGTGAATTGTATAAAGCAACGACAAAAATCAAAACTTTCAAAATCAAACAGTCTTTAATCGACTACTGATCGAGAGACTGACGAAAAGTTCTTATTTTCGCTGTTTTTATTTTTCCCCCTCTCCTCTCCTCTCACCCCCTCCCCTCCCCCTCAAGAGGAACGAATAATTTAACGTAGAGCAATCTTATTGGCCCATGGATTTACAGAATGCGCAGTACTCCAGATACATTTATCGTCATTGAGCTATTCATAGACGACGTTCGACTATGTCGAGTGAACTTTGAGGTCAATTATCTCAAAAAGGGGGACGAAGGGGGATGAATAATCATATATGGCCAAAAACTAGACACTTTGCCCTATCAAATGGCGCAGAGCAAACCTTAATCTATTCTAATCCACAAACTTTCTTTCTGTTTGAATATTGAAGTAAGAAATTTTTAATAGTCGAATATGTCGTGTATATTTATTAATATATAATAGTACTCAAATGACATAAAACTAAAATAAATATGTTTTTTGAACCCTAATAAATAAGTTCTGATAGGCATTTAACTCATATTCGCAGTTATACTTTCGGCGGAGACTTTAGAAAGTAACCTATCGAATTACTAGAATTTCAGTATTCACGAAAATGTCATACTTTATCAGATCATTTTGAGGAAAATAACAAAGGATAAAATCAATTATAAGCACATTTATTTATAGTTTAGGATATATATTAACATAAAATCTCGTCAAAATTTGAATTATACGTTTTTCATTTTTTCGTCCAGGATCCGGTTTTTGATAGATTCGCCCCACTGTGCGCCGCGCCGGCAACGATACAACTCAAGAGAGAAGGAGACAGCAGATCGTATGTCTGTCCTCTCCCCGCTCGAAGCTTGCCGAGTGCCGAGCGTACACGGACAAAAGAGGGGCTTGCGCGACCAGCATATCCCCTCCATCTTAGTAATTCGGACACGAACCATAGCACGGACACGAACCATGTGTGTACCTTTACCGAGCGTAACGACGTAGTTGACGTCCACTTTCTCAGGCGGCGCGTGTCGTGTCAGTATACGTCCGCTGGAACGGAATGATCCCGGTCATTCCCGGTGGCCGCTCTCAGGTTTCTCTCTGATGGGCAGTCCAAGAAATATGCAAGAAAGATATCAAGATGCCATGTCTCTGGTTAGAAAATTTGGTAAACCTGACATTTTTCTTACGATGACTTGCAATCCTCAATGCCCCGAAATTAAAGATAATCTTGATGGATGTTTAATAGAATTTCGACCTGATTTGGTCGCTAAAACATTTAATTTGGATGTCAAAGAGGTTTTAAAAGATTTCACCCAAAATAATATTTTTGGAAATATTGTAGCTTATGCAGGTGTAATTGAATTTCAAAAGAGGACTTTCACATTTGCATTTACTTGCAATGTTGAGTGATGTTGAGAGATAAGCCCCGACTTCAAGAAGTCATTGACATGATGGTATGGGGATGGGGAAATTCCCGACGAAGAAAGATATCCAGAACTTAATGTAAAAGTTTTGAAGCACATGATTCATGGTCCTTGTGGAGATCCCTCCCATAGACATCCTTGCACTGGGGACAATGGAAAATGTTCAAAAGGTTTTCCAAAAGAGTTTCGTGAAGAAACTAATGTTAATGTAAATGGATATCCTATGTATCAACGAAGGAATTTTGAGAAAAAATACATCGTCAGAGGTAAGAAAATTGATAATCGATGGGTAGTATCATATTCACCATATTTAATTATGAAATATTATCGACATCAATTTGGAAATATGTTCATCAGTGAAGAGCGTAAAATACTTATATAAATATATTCATAAAGGATTTGACTGTGCTGCAATTGAAGTACAAGCACAAGATGGCACAAGGTTAATTAAAATAGATGAAGTTAATTCATACCTGGATGCAAGATATTTTAGTGCTCCAGAAGCAATGTGGAGACTGAACGAATATGATCTGTTCATGAAGTCTCACGCAGTAATAAGACTGGCAGTTCATTTGCCTAATCGCCAAATGATTTACTTCAGAGCGGGAAATGAAGAGCAAGCTGCTCAAAAAGAGCTCACTCGAGATACCACGTTGACTGCATGATTTAAATTAAATCAATCTGATGAAAATACAGTGCATTTTATTTACACAGATATTCCTTATCATTATATCTATGATAAAAAATAAACTAAGTGGAAGCCACGCAAAAAGGGTGGTAATAAAATAATTTCAAGACTTTATACAGTAAGTATAAAAAATATTGAGAGATTTTATCTCCGTCTTCTTCTACTCCATGTAGTTGGAGCTAAATGTTTTGAAGATTTGAAAACTGTAAATGGAGTTCTTTATAAAACGTTTAAGGATACAGCAATTGCAAAAAATTTGGTAGAAGCTGATGATCTTTGGGAAGAAACGCTGGAAGAAACAACAGATTCCAAAATGCCCGTACAACTTCGAAAGCTATTTGCCTACATTTGCATCTATGGAACTCCAACAGATGTACTAACTCTTTGGAATAAATATAAAGATCACATGATTGAGGACTTTGTACACAACAATGTTGTCAATTCTGAAAATATGGCTTTAAATCATATACAAGAAATTCTGAGAAATAATGGAAGTAGCTGTGAGAACTTCCAATTGCCAAATCCAATTTCAGTGAATATTTACGTCACAGAATATAATGTAAATGAAGAAAGAAGACGTGGTGACTATTTATTATCAACATTAAATGTTGAACAAAGATACGTGTACGATATAGTCATGCGAGCGATTGACAATGAGAATGAACCTCAGCGGTTATTTTATATTGACGGGTTTGCAAGAAGTGAAAAAACCTATCTATTTAACACATTTTTGAGTGTTATTCGAGAAAAAACGAGATGGTTATTCCTATCTATTTAACACATTTTTGAGTATTATTCGAGAAAAAACGAGATGGTTATTCTTCAACTGGCATTGCAGCCACACTTCTAAAAGGAGGAAAAACTTATCATTCCCTGTTCAAACTTTCAATACCAATTGATGATGGAGCTAAATCTAATGTAAGAGGAAACTCTCAAGCTGCACGAGAACTGATCTCTGCCAAACTCATCATATGGGATGAGGTGAGCATGACGGTTGGGCATGCCTTAACAGCAGTTGATAAACTCTTCAAGGATCTAATGAAGAATCCTAGACCATTTGGAGGAAAAGTTATTTTATTTGCAGGAGATTTCAGACAAAATCTCCCAGTAGTACCTCATGCACATAAAGCAGCCATAATTGAGTCGACTGTCAAATACAATCCTATATGGAGAAATGTAATTCAGATTAAATTACAGCAAAATATGAGAACTGCGGATGAAAAGGAATTTGCAAATTGGCTAATGCAACTAAGAGATGGTAAATTGTCAAATACGGATGGATTACATCTTGATACAATTGAAATCCCCCAGAATTTTATATCAAAAGAATCTATTATTACTGAGATTTTTGATGATAGAATCACCAAGGAACAGAGAGAAAATCAAGATCGAGCGATTCTTTGTCCTAAAAATGAAGATACTTTCAAAATTAATGATGAAATCCTTCGTCTAATGGAAGGAGAAGAAAAGGAATATCTTTCAATTGACTCTATTGTGAGTGATGATCCACAAGAATAATTGAATTATCCGACTGAGTTTTTAAACTCTATGACACCTTCTGGAAGGCCAGTTCATCGACTTAAAATAAAAGTCAGTGTTACAATTATCTTATTAAGAAATTTAAATACTAAGAAAGGACTTTGCAATGGCACAAGATTTATTGTTACTGATTTGAAACCTAATCTTATTTAGGTTTCAAATCAGGAGGTTCTTACTGGTCCTGCCCGAGGCCAGATTGTCTTCATCCCAAAAATCGATTTCATTACAAATGACTCGGAAATTCCATTCAGGCTTAAACGGAGACAGTTTCCTATTCAAGTATCATTTGCTATGACAATAAATAAATCCCAAAGACAAACTTTACAAAAAATTGGGATTTATCTGCCACATCCTGTATTTACTCGTGGTCAACTCTATGTGGCATTTTCTAGAGCAATCAAAAAGGAAAATGTCAAAATTAAGATTGATGAAACAAGCAATCAAGGACATCTCATTGAAGAAAATCCAAAATCTTATACAAAAAATATCGTATACAGGTTTTATAAATTAAAAAAATAAAAAAATGTATGAGAGCTAATAATATAGCGGGTAAACGGTGGGTACTTTAGAAGTAAAAAAATTTTTATAAGTAAATAAGAAATCTATTATATATATGCCAAGTAAAATATTTATAAAGTTTGTAATTTGTATTTAAATCAGTGCTTAAAGCAACCAAAAGAGAAAATGTTAAAGTTAAGATAATGAAATATGAACTTCAACTCGACATAATTGAAAAAATTCTCTTATATGCAGATTTAAATTAAAAATTATTTATATATATATATATATATATATATATATATATATATATAATTTTATATATATAAAATTATATATATAAATAATATATATATATATATATACATAGATATGCTAATCTGCATCTATAATATTATCTATTATTTTTTATTTTTTAAAAAAGAATTTGAAGATGTAGGTTAGAGTTTGAGGAGAAAAAATATCAAAGGTGCTCCTAATTAATGAGTGAGTTTGGAGAAAGGGGAATAGACTTTGAGCCCGCGCCAAGCGCGGGCGAAAAATCTAGTATTATATAACAGAGCTCAGCAAAAAATGCACATTTCGGCCGATTTTCAGTTGACTCCGCCTCCCGCTCTCCTTTTACCGCGACGTCCCGCGCGCAGCCAACGAGCTTCGCGAGGCTCAGGACCATGCCGTTTCGCGACCGCATCACCGTACCAGCACCCCGCGAGTGTTTTGTTAATAGTTTTCCGCATCACCCATGGGGTACTATTATTGACGCGTTTTTTTTTAAGTGGTATCCCCTGTAGGCCTAATCCACTGAAGACAGACAACCCTTTCATAAATTTCATTAATTGGAACTTTAATTAATGAAGAAGCAGAATTATATGTGTATATATATATATACACATATATATATAAATCTTTTAAGTGAAATAAAAAATACATTCAGTATAACTATTTTCTGAATAACTGTTACGTGGGCGCGAGAGACCCAACGCAACCGGCGCGATCGCGCCTACTTAACAGTCGCCATCATCAATTGTTTAAAAAATTTTGCTTTCTGAGAGTCATTTAAACTCTCTCGGTCGTAGTGGACACATCGGCTGATAGAAGTTGCTGTCGTTTGCAGTGGAAAAAAATAAGTTTTGTTCTTCTTTTAACAAATCTATCTTAACCCTTAAGCGCACATGGGGTGTAGGATACCCCACTCCGAACTTTGTGCTCTGATAAGTCCCATTAAAATGTCTTTTTCAATAATTTTTTTTAAACAATGTTAATTTTAAGAAATCGCTATAACTTTTGTTTATCCTTAAAATACATGACTTTAACTTCATTCAGAAATTTTTATGCAATAAAATAGTCAATAGCGTCGTTACAGTACATACTTAAAGACACTGGGGTATCTCATACCCCCAGTGCGCTTTACGTAATTTTTCGGAGGTGTGCGCTTTAAGGGTTAAGGATGGATCACAAAAGGTATGTTCAAGAATTTGATCAGTCTTGGGATGTTAATTATTTCTTCAGTTACATTTCCAATCATACGGTTTGTTTACTTTGCAGTTTTGAACTTTCGGTAGTAAAAAAAATTTACAGTAGAGAAGCATTTCATAAATAGTCATTCAGTCGATTACTCGAATTACTCACATTCAGAAAAATTAAGTATTATTAAAGGATTTAAATTAGTTTATCAAGAATGGTTATTTTTTCAAGAAGGTGCAATATCTTCTTCTAAATCTTCCTCTCAAAAATCCCTACTAGCCTTTTATGCTATTTCTTTGCTTATAGCACAAAATTCGAAGCCATTTACCGAAGGTACTTTCGTGAAAAACTGTATCATCGAAGCAGTGAAAGCTTTCGATAATTCCTTGACGCTTGACGAAGCAATGCGTATTCCCCTCAATGCAACAACTATTACTTCGAGAATTACTGATTTCAGTAATTCTATAAAAGAAAAATTAAAAAATTTTTTAAAGTCCTGTATGTATTTTTCTTTGTGTTTGGATGAGCACCGATATCCGACATACGAGTCAGTTGAGTATTTTTATTTGAATCGTGCAAGACGATTTCTCATGTGTCGAGGAGCTCTTAGATTTTGTCTCGTTACATGATACAACAACCGGACTTGATATTTTTTTAGCAGTCGAAGACTCGCTTAAAAAGTTTGACGTAGACTTCAATAAATGTTCTTCGATTGCGACTGACGGCGCAAAAGCTATGGTAGGTTCAAAAATAGGATTCGCCGGCCAATTAAAGCAGCGAAATTTTAATATTCCTATTATACATTGTATAATTCATCAGGAAGCACTAAGCGGCAAAGTTATCAAATTGTCAACAGCTATGGAGACTGTTACTAAAATCATTAATATAATTAAAGGTGGACACAAGTTCCTCAGTCATCGAAAATTTCAATTATTTCTCCAAGAACATAATGCTGTCTACACAGATGTCCCACTTTATTGTTAAGTACGTTGGCTTAGTGCTGCAATATGTTTGGAAATATTTTTTGCAATAAGAAAAGAGATCCTCCTTTTCTTGCAAGAAATAAACAATCCAAAATTTCAGGAATATATATCTGTTTTAAAAGATATAACATTTCTTTCCAAACTTGCCTTTATTACTGACATGACTAATCAACTTAGGCTTCTCAATTTAAAGCTGCAAAAACCAAATCAAAATATTTCCCAATTAGTTAGTCATGTTGATTCTTTCCGAAGGAAATTACAGTTATTCAAATCTCATTTAAATAATAACATTTTCCATTTCTTTCCTTCTTGCCAGATTCTTCTCGAAGAACATGGCAGTAGCTGTAATTTCAAGGAAAACATCCATTTCGTAGATTCTGTTATAGAAGAATTCGATACGCGTTTCACCTGCTTCGAAAAACTTCGAACAGAATTAATCCTCTTACAGCGCCAATCGAAAAACAGCATCTTAATTTACAGGATGAATTATGTGATCTGCAAAATAATATTTATTTTAAAACGGTTAAAGAAACCGGTGCAGATTTTTATAAAATTTCATCGAAATTATCCTACCCCAAGCTTCGAGATTTTGGACTCCGAATTTATTCTATGTTCGGATCTACATATTTGTGTGAGACTTCTTTCTCAAAAATGAAACTTATCAAAAATGAAAAACGTTCTTGTTTAAGCGACAATTCTTTATCGCGTCTTATGGGTCTTGCTACGTGTAATATGCAGATCGACGTTCCTGCTGTCGCTTGTAAAAAATCCCAAAAATAGTTATTCTGAATGTATTTTTTATTTCACTTAAGAGATTTATATATACATATATATATATATATATATATATATATATATATATATATATATATACAGGGTGTATCATTTTAAGTGATTCAGCTGAATATCTCTTAAAGTAAAAAAGATTGGAAAAATTGTTTCAGACAAAAGTTGTTTGGTTTCAAGGGGTACATAAGATGGTGTCATTAGTTTCACCTTGAATAGTTGCTTGAAGGTCACGTAAAGGTCACCTTCAATTTTTTAAATAAAACCACCTACTTTTTATTACATATTCTTGTAGCTTATCTCGAGGGCTTTCCAAAACACTATAAGAAAGTATTTTTTCATTAAGAACTTTTGGAATTATAAGGCTTGAAAGTTCTAGTATTTTGACATAAAATACAAAATATCTTGTAAAACATTAAGTTTGCGGTAATGTTACCTTAATACTTTTATGCACAGAATAATGAGACAAATCACGTGGTATAAACATTCAGTTATGTGATAATATTTAATTCATTTACTCGATTATGTAGCTCTACTAAATAGTTGTTTTCGCAAACATTTGAAGGGAAAATAAAAATACATGAATAGTTTAATGACTTGAATAAATATAATAATTACAACATAAAAATACAAAACCATACTTTAATTCATTCCGATAACAATCAGAAACGTTATCTCTCTCTATTAGATTTTAATTTTCAATTAATTATTCAAATCTTTCTTCTTTTATCTATCTGACAAAATTTAGATTGATTTCTTACTTTTTTACAGATTGATTTCAAACTTTTTTACAGTTCGAAGACCTGGTAAAGGTAGAGCCGCAGGAATACGAAGGCAACAGGATAGGTTTATACAGTTCCTGTACCGATTGTCCTCGGCACACATTAATTGGGGCAGACGAGGACGAGGACAAGGACAATACAGAAGATAATCAAACTTGTCAAACTTGGTTTGTACTGAAAAGATAAAATATGTATTTATATAATTATTCAATTGTAGGTATATTTCTATTATTTCTAACAATTGTTATTTTGATGCTGTTCCACAGGGCTTGGCATCAGTGTAAGCGGATATAAGAAGGGACAGCCTAACGAAGTAGACGTCTTCTACTGTACCAAAAATAAAGATTTTTATTTTATTTTTTATGAAGGTTTAATAAATGTAATATATTTTTATTTTTGTTTTGTAACAAATTGTATGTATCAGCTTCTCTAATGATATTAAATTTTTTACATACAAACTAGCGTATTAATCTTTATATTAATAAGCTAATAACTACAATTGTGTGATTGAGTTATAAATTAGAATTTATTTTCTGGATGAAGTAACACAGTAATTTAACAATATAAATGTAGAATAATAGGGGTATTCAAATAAGTTAAAGCTTAACGGTTTGACAGGTTATGTCGGGTTAAAGTCGAGTAAAAAGTTAATTAATTAACTTTGGGCGCGCTACTCTTTAAGGTTGTGCAAAATACATAAGTAACTCATTAACCTAACTTATCACATTAATCTTTGGGTTAAAAGTTTAAAAATTAACTTTTTACCCGACTTTAACCCGACATAACCTGTCAAACCGTTAAACTCTAACTTATTTGAATACCCCTAATAAATATTAAATATAATGTCTACTATACACGTAACACAATTGTGGCGCGCTATTATTCGTTGGACAAAAAATTAATTAATTAATAGATTGATTTTTTTATTGTATTTTATAATTATTTCGATAAAGATATTACATACACATTCTCTATTTTACGAATGGCGAGTAATATATGCATTATTTTATAATTAGTCAAAGTTTTACATAATCCAGTTTTTTTTTTCTTAAAGAACTTAAAGATCACGCAGCAACCATTAAATTTACAATATTATAATTATATAATTATAGTAAGAATTCATGTAAAATACAAGAAATGGCTGCGTCTAATCTTTATTTAAAGTGTAAAAAATTAATCTAAATTTTGTCAGATAGATAAAAGAAGAAAGATTTGAATAATTAATTGAAAATTAAAATCTAATGGAGAAAGATTACGTTTCTAATTGTTATCGGAATGGATTAAAGTATGGTTTTGTATTTTTATATTGTAATTATTATATTTATTCAAGTCATTAAACTATTCATGTATTTTTATTTTCCCTCCAAATGTTTGCGAAAACTTAACTATTTAGTAGAGCTACATAATCGCGTAAATGAATTAAATATTATCACATAACTGAATGAATAAAAATCACAGTCCTTAAAAATACAATGTAGCTACAATACACATATATATAGTGTTGCGCCCGTGCTGGACACCCGTTTGTGGGCTGAACTTGGCTCCGCTGTCCGCTCACCGCTCCGCGGAAGCTTCGTGCTGAAGCGCGTCCCTTGACTACGAAATATTGATTTATTGATTTCACGACGAGACTGTCAGATTTACGGGGAGACTCGGAACGTTCGGACGAGTTCTCCTTCTGTATCTTCAGATACGCTTTTCTGTACAAAGATCTCGAATAAACCTGAGTTCCTTATTTTGATAAACGAGTGTTCTCTTTCCCTCACGTGAGTCCGGAAGTGTGCGGCGCGAACGCGAGTGACCAGTAATAGCGAAGCGCGGCGCATCATTTCGGCGGTTCGTCCGGGATAGGACGAGCGAGAGCGGACAAGCGGAACTTGATGGCAAGCACCGAACCAGCTCCCACGTTGAGAAAGAGAGCGCGGATGGGGACCCCGAGGCCGAGAGGCCCACAGCTCGAGGCGGAGACGGAGATTCAACGAGCCGGCCCGAGCGCCCCTCAGCTCTCAGCGGAGGCAGAGATCGTACGGGCGATGCTGCAAGAGATGCGGCAGATCCGCGAGGAGCACGCAGCGGCAGCGTTGATGCGGCAGCGGGATACGGAGCCTCAGCGTCAGGAACGCTCACAGCTAAGTCCTTCCGTAAATAGAGCTCACGCAGATTCGGGGTCGCGAGTCGCGGTAGTGAATTGCGGAGGGGAAGATCCACGTCGCGAAACAGAGTGGGGCCAGAATATTAAATTAAAGCCTGACACATATGACGGGACAATTCCATTACGTGAATTTTTCTCTCAGTTTGAACTGATCGCTCGGGCAAATGGGTGGAGTGACGCTTCGAAAACGATTATCCTAGCTTCTTGTTTAAGAGGAAAGGCGCGTTCCATCCTTGAAAACGTACAGGATTTAGAAAATCTAGATTATGTGGAGCTGAAGTCGAAGCTCGAGTTACGTTTTGGTGAGGGGCTCCACTCGCAGAACTATTATTTGCTATTTACCAATAGAAAACAAAAGTTTGGGGAAGATCTCGCCGAACTTGGTTCCGATTTAGAGAGATTAGCTCGATTAGCGTACCCCGAATGTCCCTTTCCGGTTCGCGATAAAATCGCTTGCTCCCAATTTATCTCTGCGCTTTCGAATGGTTTCATACGGAGAACCTTTCAGCTGGAAGGGGTTACCTCTCTCAAATTTGCCATAGAGAGAGCGAAAGTGGTCAAAATCATACAGGGAGATAGCTTCGAAAAGAGAAAAAAACTTTATAATAATATTTTCGAAAGAAAGAACGGAAAGGATGCGCGTAAAGAGAATAATGAGGAAAAGGAGGGGGAGATGAAAATAGTCGGAAAGGGAAACCGGCGAGGCGGCCAGTTTGGCGCCGGCCAGAAAAAAAGAATGCTGGACTTGTGGGAAAACGGGGCATTTCCGGTATGAATGTCCAGCAGGGGAGGGAAACGTGAATTAGTCGAGCTCGGCGGGGAGGGTTCGACCCATGCAAAAAATGCCCCGGTTGTTGAACATTTTATTAGCTGTAAGTTAGATAAGAATAAGTTAGATAAGAAAAATTTTTATTGCGATGGCTTTCTGGACGGAAAACGTTGCTCATTTAAAATCGACACGGGCTCCGATGTTTCAATTGTAAGTAGTAGATTGATAGGGAAGAATAAAGAAAGAATTGTATTAGCGGATCATAATCTTAGATATCCGACGGGAGAAAAAGTCCCATTTGAGTCTAAAGTCTTGGTAAAAATTCAAATCGGGAAATATTCTCTGGAGATGCCCATGTTTGTGGCAAAGATTAGTGAGGAATGTTTGTTGGGCGCAGATTTTCTCGAGACGGTAAATTTAAAAAACATTTTCGAATCTTCTCTGGGAAATTCAGAATTTAAAGAGGAGAAGAGGGTTTACGATTGTTTTCGTGTAGTAAACTCTGCTGAAAAAGTACCTTCCTTTTTAAAAGAATTCTATGAGAGAGATTCTGTAAATAAAATCTCTTAATAAAACTCGGAGGGACGTTTTCTTTGCCTTTTTGAATGAGCATAGAGAAGTGTTTTCTGATGAGAATGTTGCATTCCTGCCCCATTGTAATATTGTTTACCATAACATAAATGTGGAGAATTCCTCCCCAATTAAGCAGGTCCCTCGTCGCATTCCAATTCAAATGCGAGATGAAGTAAATCAAATAATTGAGGATATGAGGAAGCGGGGAGTAATTGAGGAATCCCAGAGCCCTTGTGTCTCACCAGTCGTTCTGGTAAAAAAGAAGGACGGAACGATAAGATTTTGTGTGGACTATAGAGAGATAAATGCTGTTACAAAAAAAGATTCCTTTCCGCTCCCTAGAATTGATGACATCTTCGATCAACTCGCAGGTAACTGTTGGTTTTTTATCCTAGATTTAAAAAGTGGGTACTGGCAGGTCAAAATTCGTCCCGAAGACCGCGAGAAGACCGCGTTCTCTATCGGAAACGGGTTATGGCAGTTCACTGTAATGCCTTTCGGTTTGTGCAACGCTCCCGCGACGTTCCAGCGCTTAATGGAAAAGGTTTTAAAAGAATTTCTGGGGAAAATTTGTTTGGTTTATCTGGATGACGTGATTATTTTCGGGAAAAGTTTTTCGGAAATGCTTGAGAACTTGAAGATTTTTCAACGTTTTCAGGAAGTAAATTTGAAAATAAATTTGAAGAAATGTGTTTTTTTAAAAAAAACGTTAAATATCTGGGGCATATAATCTCAGCAGAAGGTGTGACCACGGATCCCGAAAAAGTTTCCACTGTAAAAGACTGGCCAGTCCCACATTAGGGTGGCTCTTATTCTCAAGGTTTGAATTTTCTTCGTGCTACCTCCCAGTTTGGTTCCATTTTATGAAAAAATAATCTGTGTTAAATTTCAGATCAATCGGATAAAAGGAAAGGGTGCCCCCAGGATCTTGAAAATCGAAATAGTCATAAAATCACAGAAAAAAACAATTTTATTTGTTTATCTTGCGAAGTATTAATTATATGCAAAAAAATGTTATACAAAAGTTGTAGATTTATTAAAAATGCGCATATTATTATCTATTACTTTTTCTCGTACGACTAACTATTTCCGAGAAAAATGTGAAAATCACTTCTTTTTAGTACAAATCTTGACGCTGAGCGGCTGAGATAAAGTCTCTTTTTTATAACCTGGAAACTTTCGGCGGTAATCACTTACAATCTGAAGCACATACTGTTTCTGTTGCTCATTTTTCGTAAATAATTTATTATAATCTTCCATAAGCTTGACCCCTCTCTCAGCCGAATCATTTACAACTCTCAATTTATTTAATAATTCCAGACCTTTTACAAAACTTTCATTTTTATGCCACGTCAACGGTTCTGTCTTAAGGAATTCATCATTCAAGTCAAATCTTTTGAAAAATTTTCTAGTTTCGGTGGAAACAAATTGTTCAATTCCGTTGTTAATAATTTCTGGGATTTTATCGATTTGTACTTTTATTCGCTTCTTATTTTTGTTTAATGATTCTGTTTCGCGATTCAAAGCATTGACCATTTTTATTTTTGATTCAAATGATAAATTTGTATCAAAGAAAGCTAATGCGACAACTTCAGGGCTCAAATACCATAAATGATTGCTTAGTTTTTGTAAAGCAACATGAGAGATACCACGATCAACAGCTTGATATTCAAAAAGTTTCGAAAGAACCCTGAAATCCAGATACGGTGCTTTGATTGCAGAAGGCGCACAAAACCATGCTTCGACATACACACTGACAAGAAAGATACAAATATCACAGATCGCATTTTCTTCTTGTAGTGATAATATAAATTCACCACGAAACAGAAAGATTTTCAAGCAATAAATCGCTTTGGCCATCCACCTCGCATGATGGATGGCCCCCGGAACACGGAAAGATATTCCACGAGGTGGTGCTTCGCCAAGGAAAATTGCTGTTAATTCTAAGAATTCCTTATAATCCTCTCTAGGTTGCTGTTCCCTTAAAGTATTTCTAACAAAATCAAGAATTCGAGTTATATCGCCCTGATTCAAGTGTCCCTTGACCTTTTTGTTTTCAATCCCGGATCGGAAATTATGAACATTGATTCCAGACCAAGCGTTTTGAAATTTTTTAAAGATTAATACATTCGGACCTGTAGTTTTACCCATCTTTTCCTCGAAAACGCTTCTAAGAATGATTTCATATATATGATGTCTACAAGGTAAATACAAAAGATCTTTTTCTAAAAAATTTTCTATTAAAACGCACGCACCGCTAAATCTTCCAGTATTCGTTGCTGTCGTATCGAAAACTAATGCTTTAACATAATTCTGAAGACCCCATTCAGCAAGAGTTTCACAAACAGCAGATGCCTGCTGTTTTCCAGTTCCAGATTGCAATCCGGGCACTCCAAGAAGTTGCTCAGTATCGTTATTCGAAAGAATCACAGGAAGTCTGTCCACAGTCTCTTTACCTGTTAAGGCTGGAAGTAATTTACCATCCCAATGCACGACAGCAGCTTGCAATTTGGCGTCCTTGAAGTGCTTCTTAATTTCAGCTGCTCTTTCTTCGCGTATTTTTTCTCTATAAATGTGAATGGATGACCTGTTGATAACAAAATCCTGAACATCATGACCCAATGCCTCGGTAGTAGCAATCAAAATATGAACTGCATCCCTGTCACTAATTCTACATTTATCTAAGGCCGCAGCAAGCTTAGTAGTCATTATTTTACGGCGTCCTCTCTTCCTTTTTGCTTCTGGTAATACAATTTCCATATCTTCTGGGAGAGGACGTTGTACGACAATATTATCAGTGAATTTGCCAGCAACTGGTACTACATTGATACCTGATTCTAAACTGCTGCTTGAAGTTGTCGATGTCTGTGACGACATCAATTCGACAGTTTGCTCTTAAAAACAAAAAGAAGAGATTCAATGATACGAAATCAAATAAAACAACAGAAATGTGCAAAAATTATCAGTATTGAATGATTGAAAGTTTTTTTTATACATTACTCACTTAGTTGTTCAGTTTCACGATCGCTTCGCTTTTTTCTCGCCAAGGTTGTCTCTTCTCGTTCCACAGCTCTTCTTTCTCTTTCAAGTTCTTCGTAATCGATTCCGTACATGAATCCTGGCCGTCCTTTTAACCTTTGATTAATCAAAAACTGCTTATCTTCTTCAATAGTAATCAAGTCCAAAGCGTTAGCATGTGCAATGTCAAAAAGATCCTCCAGTTTTAATTTAAAATCTGCTTCTTTTTTCTTATCAGCCTCCCGTAATCTCCCAGCGTGTTTTTGTAGTTGCCTCCATTCTTGGTACAAAGCTTCTAATTTTGGGATGCAGTTTTTTATTTCCCGAGTTGGAATTCGTGCTTTTTCCCAAAAAATCATTACTTCCTGCAAAGCTAGTCTGGCACTTTCACGTAAAGTTAACTTCACCACACGAATATTGAAAAATAATACATTTAACACTTGTTTATTTGATGGCAATTTACTTCCAGTTATATCATGCGAGTAATATCCGAGTAAATAAATTTTCTCACGTAAACGAACAGAAGACATTGTGACATGAAACTTTGTTTTCACTCGTCCAAATTCCGAGAGAGAACTGTTGTCCTTGAGACGAACATCTGCTCACGTGCAAGCATTAAGCCCCTTGCACAATAGGCGATAGCGATAGCGATAGCGACAGCGACAAGTTTAGTACTTATACGAAAATATACCTATAATACGCAAACTAAATTTACTAACAGACTAACTATACTGTAATTACTGTACTGGAGTAGCTTGATTCGTGGCATTACTTTTTCTCGAAAATCGTTAGTCGTACGAGAAAAAATGATAGATAATAATATGCGCATTTTTAATAAATCTACAACTTTTGTATAACATTTTTTTGCATATAATTAATACTTCGCAAGATAAACAAATAAAATTGTTTTTTTCTGTAATTGTATGATTTTTTCGATTTTCAAGATCCTGGGGGCACCCTTTCCCTTCATCCGATTGAGCTGAAATTTGACACAGATTTTTTTTTTCATAAAATGGAACCAAACTGGAGGGTAGCGCAAAAAAAAATCCCCCAAAATTTACCAAGAGTAAATAAGAGCCACTCTAGTCCCACATAATAAGAAGCAATTGCAAAGTTTCTTAGGATTTTGTTCTTATTACCGCAAATTTGTGAAGGGATTCTCTTCCTTGGCAAAACCTTTGTACTCCTTGACGGAAAATGGTTCCAAATTTGTTTGGGGAGAGGAATGCCAAAAGGTTTTTAAGGAATTAAAACGGGCTTTATTTTTTACCCCGGTTTTTACTTTTCCTAAGGGGGATGGTGGATTTATTCTAGATACCGATGCCTCTAATGTTGGCATCGGCGCGGTACTTTCGCAAATACAGGAAGGGAAGGAAAGGATAATTGCCTATTTTAGTCGGGTGCTTTCCAAGTTGGAACGCAATTATTGCGTAACCCAACGGGAACTTTTAGCTATTGTGGATTCTATAAAGTCGTTTCGTCATTATCTCTTGGGACGGAAATTTTTGATCCGCACGGATCACGCTTCTTTAAGGTGGTTAATGTCTTTCAGGGGACTCGAAGGGCAATTGGCTCGTTGGCTGAAAAGACTCCAGCAATACGAATTCGAGATTTTATATCGGAAAGGGCAGACCCACAAGAATGCCGACGGATTGTCTAGACGACAATGTGAGATGTCCGGTTGTGAGTACTGTGCCAGGGTGGAAAAGAAGAATGCCGAAGGGCAAGTTAAGTCTGTCGCTCGCATAGTTTTCGGAGGGGAAAGTTTTGAGAGCTGGAGTAGAGATCAGGAAGAAGATCCTGACGTCGCTATCTTTCTTCGAGCCAGGGAGACGGGAGAGCGTCCTCCGCGCTCCGAGATTATCGCTAGGGGTGTTTCTGCCCGAATTTATTGGACTTATTGAGACGCACTTATCCTCAAAGATGGAGTTCTTTATAGGAGGTAGGAGGCTCCCAATTTAAAGTCAAGCTTTCTTCAGCCTGTTGTTCCTCGGAAACGCGTGAAAGAAATTCTGGAAGGATCCCACGATTCCTCTTCGGGCGGACATTTCGGGGTAAACAAAACTTTAGAAAAGATCCGGAAACGTTTCTATTGGGCAACTTGCAAGCAAGATGTCGAAAATTGGTGCAAGTCTTGCGACATCTGCGTAGTCAAGAAGGGCCCTGCAGGGAAGAAAAAGTCTCCTCTTCAAATTTTTAACGTCGGGGATCCGCTTGTAAGAGTACAAATGGACATTCTTGGTCCCCTCCCGACGACTTATTTTGGGAATAAATATCTCTTGGTTGTTGTAAATTGTTTTACAAAATGGTTGGAAGTTTTTCCACTTAAAAATATCAGGGCAAAGACTGTGGCGGATGTTTTTGTTAGCCAGTTTGTTTTTAGGCACGGAGTTCCTGAGGAGGTCCACACGGATCAGGGAAAGAACTTCGAATCTAAACTCTTCGCTGAATTAATGGTTCTTCTCGGAATAAAGAAAACGAGGACCACGGCTTTGCATCCTCAATTAGATGGTCAGGCTAAGCGCCAACATCAGACCATTACAAATTATTTAGCGAAGTATATCTCTAAGAATCAAAGAGGTTGGGACCGTTGGGTACCCATGTTTTTGCTCGCTTATAGGTCTTCTAAACACGAGTCTACTGGCGTAACTCCCGCGGAACTATACTTTGCCCGAGATCTGAGATTATCTGTCGATTTGCGCCAAGGGAGACCACCGAATCCGGAGAAGTTCCAATTAGTTGAAAATTATATTGGGAATTTAAAAAAAAAGCTTGAAGAAATTCATTTTAGTGTTAGGGAACGAATAAATGTCAAATCTTCGCAAGTAAAGACCTGGTACGATCGGAGTGCCAGGCAAACTCTTTTTGAACCATGTCAAAAGGTTTGGTTCTTCAACCCTCGTAGGAAGAAAGGAAAAGCCCCGAAGTTACAGGGCAATTGGGAAGGACCCTTTACCGTGGTAAAAAAGCTTAGCGATGTTATTTACTGTCATACAAAGGTCGCCTACTCGGAAAAAGAAAATAGTGCATGCTGATAGACTAGCTCCTTATTCAATCAGGAAAGTGGAGTAGGTCGGAGCCCGGACTAGGAATGTAGGGAAATAGGAATTAAATTTAGTAAAAACTTGTTTTGTTATTGTTCTTGTTACTGCGTTTGATGCTTGTTTTTACAGTTAGTCAAGAAGGACTTTCGATCCGAAAAAGTGTTTAAAGAGGACTGACGGCGTAGTCCCATCTTAACTCTTTTCGTCATTTAAATAAGAAAACCGCCTCGCCCACGGTTTTTGACCGTGGTTTTCCCGTGGGACGTAGGGCGAATGTCGAGGCGGGGACTGGGGAGTCTTGCAAGACGCAGGGTCCACGGAAGTTCCCCCCCCCCCCATGTCCAAAGATTTAGAAGAGGAGTCAACGCCGGAAACAAAGAGGGGTCCACGCTGAACCAGAATATTAGCGGTGTTCTAAGAAGAGTCGTCCTGAAACCGGCAAGAGGGACCAGCCTGGCCAGCTCTCCCTCGGGAAAAGCCAAGACAGGAGACCCAAGGAGGAAGAGGTCAAGAGGACCGAGCTTCCTGGAAAAAGGAACTTAAGAAGACGGAGCCCGGTAACCCGCAGCAGCAGCTAGGGGTAGGGCAGGAGTCCGTCACAGAATCCCGGGAACAAATACCACCTGTTCACTGCCCTTCTGGATTGTCGGGACGACAATCTTGAAAAGGGAGGGCAGTGTTGCGCCCGTGCTGGACACCCGTTTGTGGGCTGAACTTGGCTCCGCTGATCGCTCTGCGAAAGCTTCGTGTTGAAGCGCGTCCCTTGACTACGGATTATTGATTTATTGATTTCACGACGACTGTCAGATTTACGGGGAGACTCAGAACGTTTAGACGAGTTCTCCTTCTGTATTTTCAGATACGCTTTTCTGTACAAAGATCTCGAATAAACCTGAGTCCCTTATTTTGATAAACGAGTGTTCTCTTTCCCTCACGTGAGTCCGGGAGTGCGCGGCGCAAACGCGAGTGACCAGTGATAGCGGAGCGCGGCGCAACAATATATTACAATCTATTTTATAATGAATCTCATCAATTGTGCGATAAAACAAAGTTATTTCTCTGGTTATAATATTTACAGTCTTTTGAATCTGAATCTTTTAAACGACGAAATTGGAGAATTCGTTGAATCTAAGTTTATCAGATTTTATCTTTCTTCCTATTTTTATCCGACACTGTATACTTGTCGTAACTTTTCGTTTGGATCAAAAGGTTTTCGTTTGGATCCCATCTATTCGCTGGAAAAATGTGTTTGTTCCTCTCGTACCATGATCTAAAATAACATAAAAGAGAATTATACAAAGTATTCCTTTAATTGTGATAAATACCTAAGTAAAACTTTTTCGGCATGTGATTCCTCGGTTTCGACAGAAGCATTGTGCATAACACGAATATCATCGTGAACGTCAAATGTGAACAGAGGCCCGCTTTTTCCTCGTGCCTAATCGCAATATTACATACATTATTAAAATAACATGCCAACATTGTGATATTGCTTCATAAGTTTGGTAAATGTTAAGATTAAGGGCGACCTCACTAATTTCAATGACCTTGATATATGTCGTCAAGGTCATGACCCCGAGTGACCTTCAGAAGGTTTTAGCCGTCGCTTGCTATTCGTTAAAGATTATTAACAAAAAAAGTTTGGAAAATATAGCAGCTATTTTGAGTATTGAAAGGCATAAATAACTAATATATATGTCGAAATAGTTCACGCATACACTTTCTATGCGAAACGAGGTGCTACATGGGTTCGTGACGCGCTTTACAAGCTCGAAATATATAAACCTACTTAGTTTATTGTAATTCTTTATCACCCCCCTGCGGTCACATGGGTTCGTGGCACGCTTTAAAAGTATT
>NW_020223158.1:0-20052 GCF_003070985.1 Temnothorax curvispinosus | reverse complement strand
ACACTACGTTGCTATGTGCAAATTTCGGAAGGGCGTCCTTATGTGCTAAACAAAGTTTATTATATTAAACATCGAATTGTCTCATTTATATTATAATAAAGTTATTAAAAATCATTTTTAATGTGATTTGAAAAAACGTGGTTCAAGGGTGCCTACTCTCCCCTACCGATTTGGAACAATCCGTTACGTGATTAATTATGTCATTAATTACGTAATTTCGTTACGTGATTTCGTGATGTAATTTCATGACATGATTTCGTGACGTGATTTTTTTCAGTAGGGAAATAAACACATGTGTGATGGGGAATTTTTTTTTCGACGTTGGTAATTTCGAATAGACTTCTGATGACTTCTGCACATAAAACGCGGAAACACTTATTGCCGCGCGGCAAGAAGCGACGCGGTAGCCAATAAACTTTTGGTTCCCACGGAAGAACAACACGTTGATTGGCTACCACGTCGCTTCTTGCCTGTGCAGAAACCATGAGTGTGTTTCCAATTTATTACTACGTTTACGCGAGCGTTATTTCTGTAGCAATTTATGATAATTCACTCGTTTACGCGGAGTAAATTATCGTAAGTTACTACAAAATCCTGTTTACGCGAAGGAATCATCGTAAGTTACTACAGAAGTAACGGTCGCGTAAACGTAGTATTGATATGTCACTTCCGGTTGTGATCCGCAACGATTTTTGCGTATGAAGTCAATAAAGGCCATATTGCACGCAACGAAGTTTTAGTCATAATCGTAAGGCCGTAAGAAAATAGACCAATCACACTCTATTATTCTTTGAGCTCGAGGAGAATAATCGACTGTGATGGTCTATTTTCTTACAGCCTTAGGGCCCGGACACACACTTTTTCGTAACAGTAACAGTAAAGTTTCGACAAATCGCGTTGCTCGATTCGGCCGTACGTTATTTGTATAATGTTCTATGAGACATTATTTAAATGATAACTGCGAAATAATTAATAGTAACAAATTATGCTGATAACAGAAATGGCAAAAGTTTTTCAAGGTTAGTTATAACGTTGGTTATTAGTTTGATTAACGAGTTACAATTAATTGTCATTAATTATCCCTGCAGTTGTACAAGCAAATTTTTTGGCAGAAGCTAGCATGGAGTATGCAGAAGTATGCAGTTAAAAGCGGCATGAAGGGTTATCATAGCATGAAATCCGAGGATGCTTACCCGCTTCACGACGCGTTGACATATGCCATGGATATCTTCTTAAAGATAAAGACAGTCCTTACCAAACCAATAGTTCTGATTACTTGTCACACCCCTAAACTCGTGGACAACAAAAAAACGCATCAGATCAGAAGGCGTCATCCTTGAAAGACTTGGACATTAAATTATACGTGATTGGATTGGGAAACAATTGGGTGCACGATCAGTTCTATAAAGACTTAGAGATGCTGTCAAGGAAGACGGACATAGATGTTTACAGAATGACATCACTGATGGATCTGGTGCAGCAGATTAAAGCGCCGTCTAAAATTATTGCGCGATTAAGCTTTTAGGTGTGTGATGGCCTGGAGATTGATTTGGTCGTGCGTACTTTTGGCAGGTAGGTCTTCACGTTGATGAGAGTAATATTTATTTTTACAACATTGTTAAATATTGTACAAGTAAAAACGTAAGCATCGCTTTATAGAAAACGTAGATGCTTGCAAACGAAATCGCTGAGCAAAGCGACTAATTAAATTTTATCGAAATCGACGTATTTCAAGGGTGAAGAGGCTTACAAAAAGGTGTATATTTCTCGCATAACGTAATCGCAGATCTTGCTTAAAATGACACATATAAGGATATCTTGGATTTTTTATTTCTTACGTTTGATTTGCTTGATTTATTATAGGACAGTGACAGTGACAGTGACAGGGAGGAACTTTATTTACCTTTTGTGATACCAGAGGAAGTTAACTTGGAAACTAAGGAGTCAATCGATGGTTTGAAGCTGCGTTTCATGCAAAAGGAGCTACACCGGATAAAACATATACATCCACCAGTCATCAAAATAATCGGTGTAAGGCCTATACGTGACGATCTTCTTAGATATCACATTAAGCGGAAGTACTTTGTCAGAGCAGATTACGGTAGCACTCGTAAAGATAACGAAATATAAGATACATGATACAAAAAATTTAATGCGTGAAATAACACTCGATTCATGATATCGCAGCGTTTAATTACTATAAAAGTAATGTCAAATTGGTCTTTGTTTTTTTTTTCGCAGATAATCTATTGTTTTTTGGCGCTTTATTAAATAAATGTGCCATTCAAGAAAAAATGATAGTGTGCGCGTTTACGTTGCAGATGAATACTCGAACTAATCTCTGCTACATGATTCCAAATGCTGAACTGGGCGGTTTTTATCTATCGAGAATTGCATTCCAAGATATATCTAATTATATTCACATAATAATGCGATCAGAAAAAAGATATTCAAGATATTCCTTACTCGGCAAGCTTAATTTTATATTAGGGGACATAAGAGACAAGAGCGAAGCATTGCTGCATTTCGACACCCAGAATTGTATAACCGATAAGCAAGTTGCGTTGTGGAAAAAAGCAATTGATCGACTCGTCGTGAACCACCATCCGTATATGTTCAAATCCTATAAATTGGAGTGTCAAATACAATAGTGGAGAAGTTAGCTCTGGACAAAGAACTCGGTTCTCCGCCGATAGCCATGAGAATTTACATCGAACTTAAGAACTAATGTTGGTTTTATTTGGCTCTATTTAATCTTTTGTTGTTTGAAACTATTGTCGAAATATCATTGTTACTTTCAATTAGGATAATATTAGTCTAGATATAGGAAGACAATAGCTATCTATATTTGTTCAAACCAGGTATTTTATTGTTGCTAAGACTAATGTTTTCTTCTGAATTAGTTTGCATTTCAAGTTCCATATCCGTTTGAATCCTGTGTATTTGTAACCTGTGTATTTCCTTGCACAGCTTTTAAAATACTTAGAGATTTTAAGGATATCTCGATTCGCTAATGGCTGTCTGTAATGTTGTCTGTGGATTTTATCGGCGTGACCCATAAATGTAGCAAGATTCGTGACGTCAGTATCATTGAGGTTTAATTGAATGCAATGTGTGGCTATATGTTTCCGCAAGGTTGTACCACGCAGAGTAGCTGGACAACTGGCGTTACACTTTCGTGCAAATTCCTGCATTAAAATACAGGCTCTAAGGTATCTATATCTATGTTTGTTCAAACCAGGTAATCCAAATATGTAAGGATTTCTTTTTGTTATATTAGCTTCTATTCGAAGCTAATATCTAAAGAGGACAAGGAAATTGCACAAAAATATGTTCAATTCTGTATAAGGGGTAAATTGGGGCGGATTGTCCCCGTTTTATTGCCAAACGATCTTTTTGAATGCGACACTTTAATTTTGAAATTTCGAAAAGAAGCTAATATACCAAAAAAAATCCTTACATATTTGGATTACCTGGTTTGAACTGATATATATCACTGATATGCTCTTGATACATTCGGTAATGAGAAGATGACGTATATGTTTAAGGCTCCTGGGCTCTTTTTGTCATGATGTAAAATATATTGTGACGTCAGAGGCGAGAAATGACATATTTTGAAATGACACGCTGAGAATTCTTGCCATTTCTCGCTCACCTGAGGTCACAATCTTACATTATGACGGGAAGAGCTCATAAGCCTTAACAAAGATTGACAATTGACTGCTACTGCAGGAGTAGGGGAGACCGGGGCTAGACCGCTAACGGGGTAAATCCGCAAAATCAAATATCTCGGAACTTGTATATTGTGCGAACTCGCTATTAATATTGTAAACACTGCTTATGGTACCGATGTGACCAACGGAGTTTCGGCAAGTTACCTGCCGTGTTATGATTTTTACGAGGGCAAACGTGTTTTTAGAAGGTGAAAGTGAAATTTTCTGCGCGTGGAAATATTGTAATATCTGCAATAATATTTGCTCTCCAAATCTCGAGGTACGTGATTATAAAGAGTAATGCATGCTGAACATGAATCCAGTGTAGTTTTTTGGGGCTTATCCGCAAGTGAGCACCCGGGGCTAGTCCGCAAGTCTCGTCACTGTGGCGCGCCGGGCGCACGACTTCAACTCACGGCGATTTCAGGTTAGGTTGTGACCGGACGTCACTCTCTGGGTGCGTGGATCACACGAAAATGTGAAATCTCAGCCAGATTTGCCTATCAAACGGTCGCCACTTGGTTTGACCTTGATATACCGAGAAGGTAAGTATCGAAATTATAGCACGATATCTCGCGTGCCCTTTGCTCGATTCTCGCCGCGATCGTCTTTATTTACTCCGCTCGGTTCTCCTGCCGAGGCCCGCTCGTTGTCTCGTTCGGTCCTTCATCTACGGCTCGCCTGCCGGGGTCAGTCAGGCCCCGGTTCCCCTATTCGTCGCGTCGCTATATTTTCAGATTAACGCTAGCCATATGGGCTCTTCGGACTCGCTTATCCGGTATTTAGCCTAAGAAAATATTAATGTCCGCTGCTCTCTTGGTCTCTGCTGCCCCTCGGGTGTCCTCGGCTCCACGGCTATGCGAACGGTTGCAAGGTTTCCCTCGAGCGGCGTGATTCTGTCTTCCCTTGCACGTGCGTCAGTTGTATAGAAGGGAAATGGTACGCACGTATCGTCGCAAAACGACTCCCGTCGACAAGGAGCAACTCAAGAAGGCAGTTCTTGCGGTGAGAAAAGATAAAATGACCGTTTCCGCAGCCGCAAAACAATTCGATGTCCGGATATCCACGTTGAACGACTGGTTGAAGAAGAACAACGATGAAATAAAAAACTTGGATGACGTGGTCGTACTACATAAAGGACATATCCCGGTGAGTACTTAACGATTATTAATTTTTAAAGCATGCACTCTGCTCAGCAAAGTTTTTATTCATGCAACGTCTTAATTTCAAATGTAGGTTATGGACTCTGAAACTGAAAAGACTTTAGTGGAATACTTAGTACATTGCAACGATATGTACTTTGGACTATCTGCAAAGGAAACCCGTGGTTTAGCCTTTGATTTAGCCAAAAAATTGAATCTCAAGGTACCAGCATCGTGGGAAGCCGCTCGCATGGCTGGTGAAGATTGGCTAAGCAGCTTTCTGAAACGACATCCAACATTATCCATACGCAAACAAGAAGCGACAAGTTTAGCACGTGCCACCAGTTTCAATTGAACAAATGTAGAAAGGTTCTTTGCGCTGCTAAAATCTCTGATGGATAAACATCATTTCCAGGTGTGTTAACTGATGAATAAATCTTGCCAGTTTTGGTCGAAAATAACGTTTCTCATCATTTTTAGCCTCATTGCATATGGAATATGGATGAGACAGGAATTACAACCGTTCAGACACCGAATAGAGTCATCGGACGTCGAGGAATGAAACAAGTCGAGCGAGTGACTTCTGCGGAAAGAGGAACCCTTGTAACTTTGGCGATGGCGGTGTCAGCGACCGGGCATTCTCTACTTCCATTTTTTATTTTTCTTCATAAAAATTTCAAGGAACATTTCCTTAACGGCGCGGCGGACCACCAGGCTGCACAGGTGTAGCGAATTCAAGTGGCTGGATGAATGCGGAGCATTTTGTCCAGTTTTTGCAGGTCTTCCAGTCTCATGTGCGTGCTTCCGTCGACGCCCTAATTTTACTGATACTCGACAATCACGATTCACATTTGTCCATCGCTGGTCTCAAATTTTGTAAAAAAAATGGAATAATTCTCCTATCATTACCGCCGCATTGCTCGCACAAACCGGCGGCACGGATCATGAGTTCGCACACAGAATGAATTGTAACTTACTAAGGAGTGATTTCTCCATCTTGGACTTCTTATACTTTTTTGTTGACATTTTTTTTTGGCATTTTTTTATTGAAATCGAAGATGCCGATTTTAAAGAAAAATTTGAATTTATTATTAATGTTGAAAAATATCAATTAATCAACCTTTTTTATTAACAATGCATAATATATCTCGAAAGTGTGTAAAAAATACTTAATAAATCACTGGTTATTATTTAAAATCGGTAATATTTACGACAAATTATCGTAAAACTTTTCACGATGTGTGAAGTGTAACATGACGGCCTCAACGCCGAAACTTTAAACTTAAACCCCTGTAAGTAGACAACGCGTTGGACAAATATCTAAAAAATTGGTGTGGATAATTATGGTCAATAGGGCAATAGATTGTGCAAATTTCAGCACAATAAAAAAAAAACATTTTTTTGGGGGTGGATCACTTCGCATGGAATGCCCCATATCCTATATTAGCCTTTTCTCTAAAAAGTTTTACTTTTTATAAGTAAAACAGGATTAACCTGTAGTAAACAATTATGTTACATTGAAATATAAATATACAGAAATACATACAGCAACCTAAGCATGAGTAAAGTATGACATCCTTTATATTTGATAGGATTATATGAGTTGTCTTGGTATATATACAATAAAACCGTATACGTTAAGGATCACTGTATTTCAGTAGTTATATGTATAGTAAAATATAACAATAATATATCTTGAATCTATCGCGCTTTGTATATTATAATTGTTGCAATTTGCATATTGCATTTTTATTTTTTATATTGTGACTATGTACTATACACCTGTATTTGCTTTTATAAACAATTAATATTTTTTTGACATATATGGAATTCATTCTGTATCACATTCAAAATTTAAAAAAAATTATAAGATTACAGTAAAATAACAAAAAATGTATTTATTTAATTCTAATACACATATATCATTTTTTATACGCTTTATGAAATTTTTTTGACTGAAGTCCAAATTTTATGGTCATTAGTCATTTTTTCTTTGTTCTTATTTTTTTATTACGTATAATTTACTTCTTATTATATTATAACTTTTATATTTTACAAAATTAACATGTCAGACATGATCTTGTTGTGTACCACGAACACACTAAATTCAATATATTATATTGAAATGTGCACAGCATATCTTCTTCACTTAAAAAATTAGTCGGACTATGATAGTTGCCAAGGTGTTCGAGATCGTGCAATTCGGTACGGAAAATCGCGTCATTTTGGCAATTCAAGGCATAAGGCCAGATATTCTAATTGCTCGCGCAACATGTATGCATGAAGGGAGGGCGGTCGACGAGACTCAATTTCCACCGTGTCGTTTTAACCGCATTGCAAATCGCCTCTTCAATATTAAATTTGTCAGTATAGCATGGATCTTTCTTTCGCTCATATTCCAGAAAGTTCGCTAATCGCCAGCAAAACAATGCCACAGCTGACCGAGTGAACAAAGTCAAGCTACACAATAGAAAGGTCCATGCTATAAACAACAGCGAGCGCAAATAAGTAACGATCCGCGGATCGTCACGTGCAAACAGTGACGTCAGCGCGATGACGTAGGGCTCCGACGGCCAATCACCCTCCCGAAATTCGTAGAAATTTGTCTGGAGGGAGTTTCGCCTCGGAGGTGATAAAACGACCGCCGCCTCGGCGCGGGATCGATTCTCGCTCGTAGATCACCGCTAGTACACCGCTCATACCGCTTAAACCGCTTTTCGCTTCGCCATCCGCATTTTCGCATTCGCTTAACCGCTCGCCGCTTTTGCCGTGCTCAAGTCTGTGCGCGCTCACGGCTCTTCACCTGAAAAAAACTGTAAATAACTTGTATATATCTGATTTTTGGAACATTATATACTTTATTGTTTTCTGTACTTGCTGTCTCTCTCTTTGCTTTTGTGGTCGTCCTATTACCTCGCGCAATCTCGCGCAACCGCGTGCTCTCGAACATTTCTGGTCCTTCGAGCCGGATCATACCGGCAACCGCGAATTCGGGAGTGCTTCCGCAAAGAATGACCGCAGCCATGAGCATGGATCAAAGCGCCTTGCTGAACAGTCAGCACGACATCCACGGCCGCATCTCCCGCTCCATGGACAACCTCCGGAAGCTGGGTGCAGATAAACTCACCCTCGACGCTGTGAGCACCCGCATCCGCATTCTCGACGACCTGTGGGCAAAGTTCGAGTCAAACCATGATCTCATTCGGGCATGTTACGGGCAACTCTACAACGAGAGTGAGTACGCAAAGACAGATTTTGTCGACACTGCTGAGAACACTTACGTGCATCAGCATAGTCTGCTTACCGGTCTCGCGAATAAATTGAAACCCGCGTCGCCCAGAGTGCCAACCGGACCGGAGCAAAACAGCGAACACGCTCCCAAGACGTCACTGCCGCGTATTCAGTTGCGGAACTTTTCGGGCGCGTATGAGGAGTGGCCGTCGTTCCGGGATCTCTTCAAGTCGGTCATCGGTGAGAACTCGTCGATTTCGAACGTTGAGCGGCTCCATTACCTCCGATCGTGTCTGCGAGGGCCCGCTGAAAAATTAGTGAGTTCATTAACGGTGACCGGAGACAATTACGACCGCGCGTGGGCCATTCTAAGCAAACATTTCGAGAATAAACGGGAGCTGATACGCTCCAACTTCGCCACGTTTACCGCCGTGGCGAAGATGAAGGGAGAAATCGCTGACGAGCTGAGCCGCATCCATAACGCCGTCACAACCGCAGTCAATGGAGTTCAGGAGAGCATCGGGAGGCCCATCGAGTCCCATGGAATAGACCTCTTCAACCACCTGGTTGTCGAGCTCTTCGACCAGCGCACGCGACTCGAGTGGGAATCATCCACCTCCGACTCCGTTGATCCGCCGAATCACGAGAAACTCACTGACTTTATCGCGAAGCGCATTCTCACGCTAAACGCCGCGAAACCGAAGAACATTGCCAACACCGCGAGTGAGCCATCGCGGTCCGCGAAAACACACAACGCGAAGCGCACGGAGCCTTCGCAGTGTCCGCTCTGCAACGGAGAGCACTCGCTCATGGGGTGCCCCGACTTCAAGGCCAAGCCGGCCAGTGGCCGAAACAAACAAGCTATGCTTTAATTGTCTCGGCAACCATCTGGTGGCAAAGTGTCAGTCCACCAGGAACTGCATGACGTGCAACTCACGTCACCACACGATGCTTCACGACGCGTACAGTTTCGAGCCGCCACCCGCCGCTGAAGTCAGCGCGCTTTCCGCCGTCGGAAGGGCCGATGACCGCAAAGCGATCCTCCTCGCGACCGCGCGCGTGATCGTTGCCGATCGTCACGGGAGGCCACGAAGTTCGAGCCCTCATCGACCAAGGCTCCGAAGTGTCGATCGTGTCAGAGTCCCTGGTGCATCGGCCGCGATCGCGCACCCGAATGTCAATCTTCGGCATCGGCGGCTCACAATCCGGATCCACGCGGGGCAAGGTGTCGATGAGCCTCACGTCAACGACCACCGGAGCCACGCTCACCGCCGTCGCGTTCGTGCTTCCGCGTCTCTCCTTGTACCAGGGCTCCGCGATCAAGTGCAACACCACGTGGCCTCATCTGCAGGGGCTGCCGCTAGCCGATCCACGTTTTGCCGATCCACGTTTTGCCGCCAACAACCCAGTCGAGCTGCTCCTAGGCGCTGAGGTGTGCTCGACCATCCTGGAGGATGGTCTCCGCCGAGGCAAACTGCAAACGCCGATCGCGCAGAAGACCATCCTGAGATGGATTCTGTCAGGGGGTTGTGGTGCGACCTCTCTTCTGGGTCACCGCCGCTCACTCCAAGCTCACTCCGCTTTCGTCAGGCTCGCTCTCGAGGAAGAGGAGTGCGAGCAACTCTCCGTGCGCTCCCACGAGCGCACATCCGCTGGCCGGTACGTCGTCCGACGGCCGGTCTCATCGCCGCCAAAGAACCTCACCGAAGCTCACAAATCCGTCGACGACACGACCGCCGTGTACACCAACGTGCGCGAACTCTGCACGGCGGGCGGGCTCCCGCTGCGTAAGTGTGCCGCGAGCGTAGAGGACATTCTCGTCGGGAGCCCTCAGAAACCCCGTCGTCACCGCGCTCTCAAGATCTTCGGCTTCGACAAACGCACACCCGCTGAACGACACGTCGCTCGACTGCCGTTCTCTTCACCTCCGCAGAACCCCGCTGAAACCTGCAAGTCCGTCGACGATGTCGTGACCGGCGAAAACCCTGTCGCCGACGCGATCGCCGTGCAAACCGAACTCTGCACGGCGGGCGGGTTTCCAGCGCGCAAGGGAGCCGCTGGCCCTGAGAACCTTCTTCGTCCGCACACGATCACCAAGCTCACTCCCGAGGAAAAGGAGTGCGAGCGACCCTCCGTGCGCACCCTCAAGCGCACATCCGCAGGCCGGTACGTCGTATGACGGCCGGTCTCTTCGCAGCCGAGGAACCTCGTCGCAAGCCCGTCGACGACGCGACCGCCGTGCACACCGAAGTGCGCAAACCCTGCACGGCGGGCGGGCTCCCGTTGCATAAATGGGCCGTGAACTCTGAGGACAGTCTCGTCGGGATCCCTCAGAAATACCGTCTGCAACGCGCACTCGAACTGTCCACTACCACTTGGCTCACCGCGCTAACGCGACACGCTCGCGACTCTTTAAGTTTGTCCGCAGCTTTACTACTTCGCCGGTCCGACGCCCGCGTGACACTTCACTGGGTCACGGATTACGCATCCGGGTGGAAGCCGTTCGTGTCCAACCGGGTGTCACTCATCCAGCGTACTCGTCACGAGGCCCAGTGGCGGCACGTTCCCGGACAGGAAAACCCGGCCTACTGCGCTTCCCAGGGGATCCCTCCTCGAGAGCTGATCGGTCATCCCTCGAGAGGGACGAGCCCAACGCGGCTACCTGAGAGCCGAACCTGGTGGCCGGACGAGAGCGACGAGATTCCCAACGCCGAGCTGCCAAAGCGGAAAGTCGTCGTGCAATCCGCCATCGAGAGGATCGAAACGGAGCCTTACACCCTCCGTCGATTCTCCTCGCGGCACCGTTGCATTTCTGTCCGGCTTCCCGCGTACATTTCTGTTCGTCTTCTCTCGTGTAGTTCTGTCCGTTTGCTCGCGTTATTAAATGTACTTTATCGCGTTTTCGTGACAGTTCGCATCCGTTCGCACGTATACGATGTCGTAATCAAACGCGCTTAAAAAACTTGCGTATCTGCAGTCTACGTGCTGCCATAACCGGTATGCTTTTTTTTGGGCCGAAAATTCGTATCAGTGGTTGGTGGTCCGTTTTTAACACAAATTTTTGCCCGTACAAATAGTCGTAAAATTTTGTTAAGCCGAACACGATCGCGCGAGCCTCCTTGTCGATTGGTGCGTAGTTGCGCTCGCTCATCGATAATGTTTTCGATGCATATACTATCGGCCGTTCACCTTCTAGAGTCACATGTGCAAGTATCGCCGAGACGCCGTAGTCTGATGCGTCGCACGTTAAACTTATTTTTTTATTCGGGTCGTAATTTATAAGTACCTCGGTTGATTTTAGTTCCTGTGTGGCTGTCTCAAAGGCTTTTTGACATGTGTCCGTCCAGTGAAATTTATCCTTTTTTAAATTATCGTACAATGGATACAGTTTCGATCCTTGATAAATTTTGCGTAGTAATTTAACATTCCCAGAAAAGCTTGCAATTTCCTTTTTGTTGTTGGTGCCGGTGCTTTATCTATTGCGTCTACTCGTTCTTCCGGTGCGTGTACCCCGTGTTCGTCTATTTCCACGCCCAAATATTGAATTTTACGGACTAATAGTTCACATTTTTCTTTTTTTAATTTCAACCCGCATTCGCTCAATTATCAAGGATTTGGCTCGTTCTCTGTACGGTTTCTTCCAGCGTTTTGCCGATAATAATTATGTCGTCGAAAAATACATTTATGCCCGGCATTCCTGCAAAGATCTGCTCCATTTGTCTTTGAAAGAATCCCAGTGCCGAGGCTATGCCGTACGGTAACTTATTCCACAGCTCCGTAATGACCAGTTTACAATGAGTCGTTAGTCGTTAGTCAGATGTCGGAAAAGAATTGGAAAAAGTCGTCGACTGACATAAACGTGTCATAAAGCGATCGGAAGTCTGTAATTGGCAATAGTCAGATGTCGGAAAAGAATCGAAAAAAGTCGTCGACTGACATAAACGTGTCATAAGGCGATCGGAAGTCTGTAATTGGCAATCACATAAGCGATTGGCCAAATGCCATCTCTTACGATCACCGATTACAGGCTTCCGATTGCCTTACGATACGCTTATAACTATTTCTTCTGACATCTGACTAACGACTAACGACTCATTGTAGACTGGCCATAAGAACTTCTTCCTTACGTAGCTTATGTATCCAAGCCAGTCCGCTTTTTGTCTCGTCCGATTCCGCCATTCACTCTTACACGCGTTTTCGATTATAATATTTTTATCCTCGTCGCCATCTGGAAGGTATCGATCGAGATCGGGTGTGGGCTAGAATATTTATTTGACTGACTGACTCGTTACATCGTAGTGCCGGCGTCGCTCCGGCCTCCCCACTCTCTGCACTCTCCCATGCGCGCTCTTACACATGTACATACACTACATCAACAATATTTGAATTATCATGCAATGTATTTTCCGTTCCAACTTTTACAGTACTACATTCTACAGACATAAAGAAAAAGATTTTATATAATATTATTATATAATAAACTACATGATAGTGTAAGATAGCAATATTTTAATGAAAGACAGCATAAGTAATTGAACATTGTTAATAGATTTATTCCTTAACACTTAGTTTACTGAAAAAGTTCTTATTATATTTTAGACATAAATTATGTGTATTAACATTTGCAGAAAAATTTATAGTATTTAAACTTGAAAAATATTTTAATTAAGTTTAGCCTATTATCATTGGTCTAAAGGAACTTGTTTTACTTGTGGAGGCTTTCATGTGGCAAAAGGATTTTTCGAGGTTTCCTTTTGGGTTATATTTTGTGTCATTTAGAAGAACTCTAACTGACTTTTTCATTTTCTGGGAGTTTAATATTTCATTCTCTTCATCATTGCTAACATGTTTAGTTTTGTTGGTCCTTTTCTTCTTTATCTGTGGAGATTCATCATAAGATTCCTCTGAATCGTACAAATGTTTGGTCTTTCGTTTTTTCCTAGGTCCTTCCAAGTCAGTTTCTCCTGCTGCAGTATCAAGATCACTGAAATCTTCAGCTACCTTTGATGCTTTACGAGCATTTTGGTATTTATCTGAAAAGGCACAAGTCAAATGAATACAGGTTGAAAATAACACAATGTTTATCCCGACAAACATTGTGTTATTTTCAAGACTATGATAATAAAAACAGTATGCAATTCCAGCAAAAATATCAGGTAACAGTAACATAACTTAATAATAATTTCTCAATCAACAATATGTTATGTTCGGCGCTTGCCTCTATATAGTAGTTTAGGTTCCGTAATGCTCGGGGGGGGGGGGGTGTGAGTCGCCTCGGATTCGCGATAGGTCTATAAACGTGGGTTCGAAGGACCAGAGGGACCGTTCCCTTACGAACCAAACGAGATATGAAAGCGAAAGCAATGCGAAGGCATGCGACTCACCGTTCGTTGCCCGTTGCCCTCTCGGATGGCGTTCTTTCGTCTCTCTTCCTTTCGTCCTTCCTTCAGACTCGTCCTCCGGTGTAAGCGCGAAGGCAAGCAGGCAAGCGAGCAGGCAATTGGGCACTATGTGCAAGCGAGCAATAGTAAGAAGGCAGGCAGGGCACAAGATATGCAGGCAAGCGGTGCAAGCAAGGAACACGCAAGCAAAGGCACGATCTGGAGACGAGTCGTGCTCCGAAAAAATGTGGTGACAAGTTCACTTCTTCACATCCAAAATGTGAATGTCTGCTCCGGTACTTCTCGGCTCGCGCACCTGCAAAGTACGGCCCGAACGAGTACTAAGTTCAGTAATTAGGCGGGCCACCCGCAGACGGGCAACACGAGTCGGGTGAGTCGCGCGAGTAGTTACCGCAATCCGCCAACGTTTCGCGCGAGTTATCGAACTCGATATCGATCGTATTGGTGGTCCTACTCGCCGTAGGACCCGCTTGATTATGAGTGCGATTGACGCGATTAAGGATCAATATGTAACTTCATACTACAACTTAATGATACAGAATCAAATTTCAACTATGTACATTTAATACTACGGAACCTAAACTACTATATACAGGCGAGCGCCGAACATATTAGGGGTATTCAAATAAGTTAAAGTTTAACGGTTTGACAGGTTATGTCGGGTTAAAGTCGAGTAAAAAGTTAATTAATTAACTTTGGGCGCGTTACTCTTTAAGGTTATGCAAAATACATAAGTGACTCATTAACCTATCACATTAATCTTTGGGTTAAAAATTTAAAAATTAACTTTTTACTCGATTTTAACCCGACATAACCTGTCAAACCGTTAAACTCTAACTTATTTGAATACCCCTATTATAATATAAAAAAATAACTTTATCCGGCAGTTATATATATTAAAACCAAAATATTATTTTATTGCTCGACTAACTGGCACAATGTAAAAAAGTATGCACTACGTTTCGGCTCAAGGTTCGAGCCCTTCTCAAGTGCGGTCTAACTAAGAAATAAATACAATAGGAATAAAGGCCAGCAATCGAGCATAACAGTATGTCAAATCAATAGTTCATTTAATAATATACAAATGACGGGACGTTTCGAACACAGTGTCTTCTTCAGCCGATAAATTAAAATAATTAAATGGAGTCGCGCAATAAGCAAAGTATCAAATAATCAAAAAAATAATAAATAAAGAAGTAAAACAAAGAGGTAAAATAATAAATAAAGAGGTAAAACAATCGAAAACGAGCAAGGATTTTTCTCGATGGTAAATGACAAAGCCATCCGGAGTCACATCTTACATGAGAGCATTCGACTATTACAATGTAAATTGTGTATACATAAATATCTTTAGAGTTTATTGTGAAATGTAAAATTGTATACATATGAATATCTGTAGAGTCAATTCGCAAGTCTGCAGTCAAAGGTAAATCTATGATTTATTCTTCGTTGGATGGCGAAAACGAACCAAGTCAGTTGTTAAAAGCGTTAAATCTTAGGTCAATCAGCGGTGTGGTCAAGTTTATAATACGTTCTGAAATTCGATGTCTCAATAGCGGGAGGAAGCTTGTGCGGTTGTTTAAATTAATCATCGTAAGAACTACAATTACAGAATTAAGTCGTGGTCCGATGTTTCGCGCTCTCACGGTCGATGTAAGCTCCTTTGTGTCTCTAATACTAATGACAAAGCATTCCCTTTTGGTTAACAGCGAAGGTGATTCTTCGAAATGATAATACATCGAAACAATAAATAGCTAGATGTCGGTGAGTTTGCTTAGAATACTGTTATATGACTCATCCAGATACTTTGTGTCCTTATTCAAATTAATGCCGTTTTTTTTTTGTTCTTTAATATGTAGATTTCCGAGATAAGTCTCTTATAATAATTAGGTTCCGTATCTAGTATTTTAACGTTATCCCAATCGAAGGAATGGTTAAAATCTTTAATATGTTCAGAAATGACCGAGTGTCTGGATGGGTCCGTTTTTATGTTATTTTTATGTTCGTTTATTCTGGTTTTTAGTTGTCTTTTTGTCTGTCCCACATAGAAAGCCTCGCAGTTTTTACATGCAATCTTATATACAACGTTACTATTAGTGGCTGATAAGTTTTTGTTCTTTTGTGCTTTGATTATGTTATTTAATTTGTTAAGGCATCTATAGCCTATTATGTGTTCCTTTCTATTAAATAATAACGTCGCTTTCTCAGATATGTTGTTGACATACGGAATTACTATAAATTTTCTATTGACACCGCTCGAATCTATTGCGTTGTTTTCATTATTTTTGAGTTTTTCATTAATCAAATTGTCGAGCCTGGGGTTTATTTTTTTAAAAATTAATTTTAGAGGATAACCGTTGTCCAATAATATTTCAATGATAATTTCTAAAATTTTCTTGTGGTATATGGGGTGAGATAACAGAACTGCTCTGTCCACTAGACTATAGATGGTGCCTATTTTGTGGCAGATAGGATGGTTTGAGAAATATGATAAGTATCTGCCCGAGAACGTTTTCTTGTGAAACCAATCGATTTGTATGGTATTATCCACTACCTGCAGCGACAGATCTAAGAAACTTAAACAACGGTTATTGTCATATTCTATCGTAAAAAGGCGCTCATGATAGCTGTTGAAAGTATCCAGGATACATTCAATCATGTTCGACGGCGCGGCCATTAATATGTCATCAACATATCTGCAATAAATGGACAAACGTTCATTTATAGAATTTAGCGTTTTTTGTTCCAAGTCTTGCTAAAAAATAAATATATTATAACTATCACATAACACGCATTACCTATATTGCGTTTATATACTTGGATGGTAAATTGTAACAGTTAAATTACTATTACTTGATATTTTCTGTGATATAACTATCAAAACAGTAGAAAAAATGATAATATAGTTTGAGCTTCTTTATTACCCCAAAGGGGTCCAAAAGGGCGTTTTGGAGGGACGTACCCATCCCTGTACATATGTCCCTGCCATGGGCTCATCGGCGTTTTCTCAGGGACGTACCCAACCCTTTACAATCAACATGCCATTATCAAAAATAAAAATAAAAAATAAACTCCAATAAAAAAGAAAAATATCGGCGTTTTTTCGGGACATACCCAACCCTGTACATTTTAGTATTTAAACTTTCAAACAAAAATATAAAAAAACATCATCAGTCTTGCTGTGACTCGCTATCTGGTGAGCCAGGAGCCAGGGGCCGTAACACGTGACGCAGTCCCTCTGCGCGTGATCCATCCGAATCCGAGCCGTCCGTTTTGCGTGTCGCTCCACGGTGCCTCCGCGTCCTCCGTGCGCATGCCACCGCTGCGGACATTATTTTCCGTTAATGCCAGCGGCGCGCCGCCGTCGCGGCAACGCACTTGAAAGATGTTCTCACATACTGCGGATACTCGAATATGCACGTCCTCTCGCATGTATTCTCCTCAACATCGGTGATATATCTCACAACTCCGAGAAGAGTGAGCATGATAAAATTTTATCTTTCTCGCACCATTGAGAACGTGTGCCTTTGGATCGTACTTGTTCCTGAGATCCAGCATTGCCTGGTGTGAACCGGTATACCAGAAGAGTGCATTCTTCTTATCGCCGTCGCCGCCTCAGCACGCTTTCGCCTATGCCCGGGCCTTGGTGACCGCGCCTCCTCTACCGGGCGGCTCTTCGCTCCTCGGCCCCCCGCTACCCGCTCCCGTATTCCCCTGATCTCCTCTTCCTTCTTACTCAGCCTTTGTTTTTTCCTTTTCCTCTTCCGTCTCCATTAGTAGGCTCTTCTCTAGCTCGCTTGCTATCTCATCCTCTTCTGATCCTTTTGTTCTTCCATCATCTTCTCTCCTCCTCTCCTTTTTCCTCTTCTTCTCTTCTCCTTCTCTAATTCTTCTTTCCACCGATTTGTCTTCATCCATTTTGACCTTTAGTCTACTCCCCGCCCTCCTCCTTGCCTCTAATACTCTCCATTTCTCCTCTTCACTTCCCAGCCTCACCAGCATCGTGAGCCATTCTCCTCTCAGCCCTATTACGCTCACTTCCTTTATTTCTACTCTTAACTTCAGTTCCTCCGAGAGCAGTTGCCTCACTTTCTCCCAGTTCGTTCCCTTTCCCATCCATCTGTTCCTCTCTACCCTTATTATTATGTTTTTCCTCCTTCTCTCATCTTCATTCCTCTCATCGTCGTCGGACCACCATTTCATTTCTTCTTGCCTGCCCCTGTTCTCTGCGCTTTCGTCCCTCTTCCTTTTACCCGCGCCCATTTCTAGCCTGCGTATTTTTCTTTTCAGGTTCTCTATCTCCTCTCTCTGGTCCTTTACTTCCTCTTTTAGTGCTCTCAGTGTTTCCTTTGCTTGATCCCTTATCATTTTCTCCAGCATCTCTCTCTCTACCGTCACCTTCGCTCTGAATTCCATTCCTTCCTTTTGTTCTGTGCTCCCCTTTTCTTTGACCTTATCTGAAATTAAAAATTTTCTTAGCCATCTATTTCTCAACCTCTTTTTTCTTCCTGTCCCCCCCACTCCTCATCTCTTCTATCGCTTTCATCCATTCCTCCCCCTCTCCCTTTTCACTCATTATCTTCTCCACCACGTCTTGCCAACTCTCTCCCTCCCAATCTTCCCATCTCGAGCACTCTTTCCAGACAAGTTCCCACGTCTCCTCCTTTTTCTCACATATCCTGCATTTTTTGTCTTCCTCTTTTCCCCAGTATAGTCCCTCCCTAATCTCGTTGCCCAATCTGAACCTTGCGATTCTGTTCCATCTTGCCTCCTCCCAGCCCTTCTTTATATATTCCGGAATCCCATCCTTCCTTATTCGTTTATACCACCTGTTGTATTTCGATTCCATAATCTTTCCCATTCTTTCTTGTCTTTGTTTTGCTTTCTCCTTGAGTTCTATTGCCTCCTCCGTCAGTCCCTCCTCCCCTCCCTTTTCTACCCCGATACCTTCCCAGTATTCCTTTCTCTCCTGCTCCCATCTTCCTATTATCCTTTTCTTCTTCCATCTTTCTTTCATTTCTTCCAAACATTTCTTTGCTATTCTTCCTCCTCTACCTTCTTCCAGTTTTCTTTCAAATTTCCATGCTCTCTTGCTCGCTCTGGCTCCCATTTTTTCCCTTTCTAGTTCGTCCCTGACCATGTACCCTGGGGTCCTCCAGTTTACACCGAGTGTCCATCTGAGGTATCTCTCGTGTATCCCTTCTACCTCCCTCCTTTCCTTCCACCCCCATATTTCCGCCCCGTATCCCATCACCGTCCATATCAGTGTATCATACAGCCAGATCCTTCTTTTACAGTTCTTTTTCCACATCCTTTTACCTATTCCCAACACTTCCCTCATCACCCTTGCTGCCTTCCTTCTTCTCTCTCTGATATGTGCCTCCTGCCTTCCATTCGCCATCAGCGTGTACCCCAGATATTTGAATTTTTTGACCTCTTCTAATTTCTTTCCCTTTCATCTCCAGTCATATTTCTTCTTCCTCCCTCCTCCTTTTCTAAATCTTATTACCTTCGTCTTCTCCGTACTCAGCGTTAGGCCTTTCCTGTCTAGGTATCCCTCAAGCCTGCTTATCATGGATCTCATGTCCTGTTCCTCCTCCGCTAGTACTGCTATGTCATCTGCGTACATTAGGGTATATATCTTCTCCCCTTTTACACTCACACCCCCCCATCCGCCCTTCCTCATGTGATCCTCTATGTCTGCAATTAGTAAGTTAAACAGTATCGGGCTTAACAGGCAGCCCTGTCTTAAACCCTTCGCCATCCAGAATGATTCCCCTTTTTCTTCTCCCCTTCTTACATTGCTTTTTGTTTCTCTCAGGACTTCCTCCACCCTATCTATCAGTCCTTGCCTTACTCCTCTCTCTTTCATTGCCTTAATTAGACCTTCCTTATCTACAGAGTCAAACGCCGCCTTGAGATCTACGAATAGAACTGTCATCTTCCCTTTTTCCTTTCCTAGATGTCTGTTTATCAAATAGTTTAGCGTAAATATCTGGTCCATCGTCCCCATTCCTTTTCTAAATCCTGCTTGGTTATCGGGAATCAAGTTCTTCATTTCTACTTCATTCCTTATCCTTTCTGCTAATACCGCCGTGTATATCTTGTACATTGAGGGCATAATCGTTATCCCTCTGTAGTCTTTTACCTTTTTTCCTTCTCCTTTATTCACTAAAGGTATTATCTCCCCCTCCTTCCACTGTTCAGGCCAGCCTTCTCCCCTCCATACTCGTTTACATATTTCCCAGGCCCACCTCACCATCTCTTCTTCTCCATATTTCCATACTTCATTCGGGACTCCGTCCTTACCTATTGCCTTTCCTGTTTTTAGTTTCTTTATTACATTTCTCACCTCCTCTAACTCTATCTCTTCCTCGTCTTGTCTGTCCCTCCCTCCTTCTCCTTTCACTACCCTGTTCTCCACGCCTCCCATTAGCTCCATAAAGTATTTTTTCCACTCTTCCAGCCCTATGTCTTCGTTTATCCTTTTCCTTCTTTTCCTTACTCTACCTATCAGTTCCCATACCTTACTTTCCGATCTCGCTTCTCCTATCTCTGTAATCA
>NW_020223157.1:0-4186 GCF_003070985.1 Temnothorax curvispinosus | reverse complement strand
GAGAGAGAGAGAGAGAGAGAGAGAGAGAGAGAGAGAGGAATAAATGGGTGCATGCAAATTACATACATAGAGAAAGGAATAATAATACGAGAGATATCTGTCCTTGTCTAACGAGGCATCTGTACGACATACCTGTCAAAGCTCGTTCTTTGAAACGGCTTCATAGATCGCAAAATCCTTTTACAGGAGTAAAGTTTAGGTACTAATGAAGGGTGGGATTGTAAAATAATTAGTAATAATTGAAAAAAAATGTAAAAATGCCTAACGAGATATCTGTACCACATGGGCCCGATTCTCTAACGAGAAACGTATGCGCAAACACTGCTCTAACAGAAAGGCTGCAAACTGATTGGCTATCGCACAGTTTTTAGCCAATAAGCTTGCAGCTTTTCTGTTAGAGCAGAGTTTACGCATACGTTTGTAGATAGAGAATCGGGCCCCATATCTGTCAAAGCTCGTTCTTTGAAACGGCTTCATAGATCGCAAAATCTTTTTATAGGAGTAAAGTTTAGGTACTAATAAAAGGTGGGATTGTAAAATAATTAGTAATAATTGAAAAAAATGTAAAAATGCCTAACGAGATATCTGTACCACATATATCTTTCAAAGCTTGTTCTTTGAAACGGCTTCATAGATCGCAAAAAATCCTTTTACAGGAGTAAAGTTTAGGTACTAATGAAGGGTGGGATTGTAAAATAATTAGTAATAATTGAAAAAAAATGTAAAAATGCCTAACGAGATATCTGTATCATATATCTGTCCTGGTTCGATTGCTGTGTAGGAACCAGACAATGTAGCCAACCCCGAAACTGCCCACAGCTGCGTGCGCCATCGCGCCATCTCTCGCAAGATCCGTGAACTAGGTACTGCTGTGACATGATTGCTGCTCTGCGTGAATATTTTTGTAAAAAATATACACGATCGTTTCAAAGCTCTCATTTTTATTCCAGGCTTTCAATCTTAATTTCAAAGGTACGTTATTGTTTGTGCACGTCTTCTGAAGGGTGAAAAAGTTTCATTTCGTACATATTACTTATACAACTGTTTATATTAAAAAATAAGGTTATGAGGTGACAGAATTTAAAAATTTTTTTCAATTATTACTAATTATTTGACAATCCCACCCTTCATTAGTACCTCTACTTTACTCCTGTAAAAGGATTTTGCGATCTGTAAAGCCGTTTCAAAATGAGACCTTTGAAATGTAATTGTCGGTAATTTGGACGGCTTTAGCATCCCCTTAACAGACATGATTGAATTCAGGACCAAGACAAACAAGAGCGGCGACAATAGGCAGCCCTGCCTAACACCTGCTAGTGTTTCAAATTGCTCATTGATGAGCCCTTTATGCAATATCCTAGACATAGATGGGGAATATTGGGCCTTAATTAGATTAATCAGCTTTGTCGGGACACCATGCGACTCCAATGCCTTCCAAATCACCTCTCTGCGCACCGAGTCAAATGCCTTTTCGAAGTCGACAAATACTAGATAGAGATTGGCTTAAAATTCCTGTGACTCCTCGATGATTAACCTCAAGCTGTTAATGAGATCCACACACGACTTATTTTTCTTAAAACCAGCTTGTTCCTTCCTTAGCAGACTTTCAAGGGGGTCCATTAAGCGTTTCAAGAGGATCTTATTGAATACCTTAGTTACGTCGGAGAGGAGCGCAATTCTTCTCCAGTTATTACAATCCCTGCGATCGCCTTTCTTTGGTATCTTGATATCAGGGACTTTTTGCATTCCGTAGGGATTACCTCTGCAGACCAGATCTCAGCAAACAACGGGTGTAGAAGTGAAACAGCTCCAGGTTCACTTTCAGGCACTCCGGGGCAATGCCATCAAGGCCAGGCGCTTTACCATTCTTTAACTAAGAAATGGCAGCAGCAATCTCGTTCCTGGACGGTATATTGGTTTTTATAGCCCGGTTAGGCTGAATTCTTCTGCCCCGTAGTTCCCTACCATCTCCTTGGTCCTCACCCCCACCTATCCAGATGTACAGAGTTAAAAACTTCATTGAAGTGTTTGCGCCATCTCTCCAGTTGCTCCTCGGTGGTACAGAGCAGCTTGCCGTCTTTGTCCTTGACGGGATTGTCCAGCGCCGCATGCTTATTACTCAGTTGCTTGACGCACCTGAATACTGTACCAACATCTCCCTTTTAAGAGGCCTTCTGTGCTAAATCTGCAACGGATTCAAGGTACGCGGATTTGTCCTTCCTGGCTTGCTTTTTAATGCAGAGCGTGATTTGTTTCTCCTTCTCCGTCGCTTTCTGGTGGGATCACTTGCTTGTAGCAACTGTATGCTAACTTTATTGCGTTATTTACCAAACCCCAGAAGTCAGAGGATAACCATTCCTGTCTTGGTTTACGAATGACTCCCATTGTTTCACTAGCAGGCTCCTTAAGATAGCAGGCTGCTATCTCTCAGCGCCTTCCATTTATTATCGGCGCCTACCAACTTGTCCACTTGAGCGGCGGCAACCTTTTTTACTACCATTTCTTGGTAGCTGTATTTGGTTTTGTCAGCTTTTAACTTCACCGTGTCATATCTTGCTTTGGTTGGTCGTTTTGGCTTGTACACTTTCCTCAAGTTGATTCTCATTTCAGCTATCATCAAATAATGATCGCTTTCGATTGTCGCATTCCTTTTATTTCTTACATCAAGCAGTATATATCTCCAATTCTTGCTCAGGCATATGATCAATTTGCGAGGGTTGGGCATTCGCTGAGCCTCGCCCTTTCCAGGTGATTTTGTGTAACTTTTTATGGAGGAAAATCGTGCTTCCCACCACCAATTTGTGAAAAAGACATAACTCCAGAAGACGCTTGCCGTTGTCGTTTCGAGGGCCAAGGCCGTGCTTGCCAGCTATCGCCCGATAGTCCGCATTTTCACCTCCGACACGGGCATTCAAGTCGCCCATTCAAGTCGCCCATTAATATAACGAGATCAGATTTGCTCACATCTCTTAATAAGGCCTCTAATGTGTCGTAAAAGTTATCCTTGGCTTCAGTATCAGCGTCTTCAGTAGGTACATAAACATTTATTAGAGAAATGTTACGGTATTTGGCCTTTAGTCTTACGAATATGACCCGTTCCGACACAGGTTTCCAATTTATCAACGATGGAGTCAATCTTTTACTTAAGTATATTCTTATTGTTAGTATAATATATACCTCTAATATGCGGATCATTTTCGTTGGGCATGCCTGAGTAGAGCACTAAGTCCCCGTTGATGTTTTAACTTCTCCCTGTCCGTTCCATCTCATCTCGCTGATGCCCAGTAGATCGATGTTTAATCGTTTGCATTCAGCGGACAGCTGTGCAAGCTTGCCCAATTGGTACAGGGTCAACACATTCCACCAGCAAAATCTAATCCTTTGATTTGTGCCTTTGTTCGTCAACAGTAGATCCGTCCGGTTTCTCTCTCTTGTTGAAATGAAAATTTAGTTTGCATTCAGCAAGGTAAGGTAATTAGCCCTAAATTGCCTAGTTTGGTGATGGGGCTGCCATCTTGAAGCATAGTGGTGGCAATTTCCATCGTCCCGAGCCTCCAAACTTGCTCCTGGACGACTACTATGGACTGAGACATTTCCTTCTCAGTCATGAATTGGAGCATAGATATTCCGCCATGCACTCGGTCGCCTGAACCTCGTTCGTGGTAACAGGGCCCTCGAAGGTGAGGTAGACATTTGCCCAGAGAGGCAATCATAAAATATTTACATTATCCATGTCTGCCAATACAATATAATTTTTTATTCATATTGCAATCTATATAATGGCAATGTTATTATATATTTAACAGGCAAATCAAAATAGCTTCGAATCAATATCGAAATGATGAAATATCAATGTCTTAACAGAAAATACATAATTTGCTTGTTTACAGTCTGGCGTGATGAATGTATGTCACCAGAGAGAAACCTGAGAGAGGCCATCCCGGCGTTTTTCGTCAATTTTTGTGTGCCCGATTTTCCGATGCGCCGCCTGAGAAAGTGCGCATCAACTACGTCGTTTCGCTCGGTAACCGCACATGGTTTGCGTCCGTGCTAATGGTTCGTGTCCGAACTAACCAGTTAGTGGGGATATGCTGCGGCCGCGACGTCTATTAAGCTGACACAGCCAATTCAGCACAATTGAATAAAATTTATACAGAAATTTAGTGCTCTTTTGTTGCTAATTTGT
>NW_020223156.1:0-3643 GCF_003070985.1 Temnothorax curvispinosus | reverse complement strand
TGCGCAATTATACCTAAAAAAACACATTTTAACGTAATTGCCTGAAATAACACAATTTAAAAGTAAAACATGCATCTTTCCTTTTTATCAAAAAAATAAAACATTTCACAACTTTTTCGCTTCAAGATAGGAACTACAAAAATACTTTTTGTACGAAAATTGGGCTCCTTTAGCAAAAGTAACGCTAACCAACACGAACAATATGGTTTGTTGATTGATTTGAATTATTAATCAATTATTACTAGATACTGACTTCTGCTGAGCTTATAATCGGAGGTATACTTATATATTTTTATTTATTATATTTCTAGATGGAGATATTAGAAGGAAAACAAAATGGATTTTAAATTGTATGTTTATAACTATTAAACTTACTGTAAAGACAATAAATATGATCATATTTATCATAATAATAAGAGAAATAGGATTGTAACGATATACAATCAATTAGAATTAAAAGCCATGCGATCCAAGCCTAGGTTTTTGACAGCCTTATATTAGTTTTTGTATACATATATATCTATATATATATGAGACATTCTCTGTCAAATCAGACACCCCCCTGTACAAAAATTGGTGTCATCTGGAAAATTTATTCGGGGCTTATTTTATAGCTATACACATGGTGGAAGAACACAGGTGTGCTCATGCGCATATATTTTTAACAGCCAATAAGAAATTGATGCAAGATACCTCCATCTTGCCGCTGTACAGTTTGAATTTGGCGTTATGTCATTAATGTCAGAGCCTCCGAACAAGGCTTTCGTGTGGTAACGTAGTGTAACGCCGAAACGTGGGTCAACGCACAAGAAACGTGTCGGTTACAGCGTTATACGTCAATACGTTTTTTGTGCGTTGATCTACATTACGTTACCATAGGAAAGTTTTGTGCGGAGGCTCTAAGCGATACGTTTCTTGTGCGTTGATCCACGTTTATAAGTTACGCTACGCTATCATACGAGAGTCTTGTGCGAGGCTGCGGTCCACTTGACGCTACAAATGCTTCAAAGCATTCCTCTTCTATTTTCTTTCAATGAAAAAAGAAAGAGAAGAAAAACGCTCCAAAGTATTTGTAGCGTCAAGTGGACCGCAGCCTTTTACTTATTTATTTTTATGTTTTACTTATTTATTTTTGTGTTTAATTTATATATAAGAAGAACAATCGTTGAAGAATAAATCAGTTTGAAAAATATATGAGATTAATATTGCATACGTATATGATATAATTACAAAGTATATAAAAACATATACATGTAATGCGTACTTATTTTTAATGTTAATAATTCTTCTCATTTTTCTTGTTTTCTTCCTTTTATATGCGTCACTTTTTTACTCATGATATGTCACAAAGTCACTTGGTACAACCTTAAATGTTTTGAAACTACCACTTAAAAATGGCTGCATTTGGCATCTGCGCAGAACCGTATGAAATTCGTCACGAGTATGAGCACACCTGTGTTCTTCCACCATGGCTATACATATGTAGTTTTATTTGAGCTGTGGTCTTTTGAAAAATCAACATGGCGGACCCCAATATGGTGGCCGAAATCTGCGGGTAACGAGGTATGTATGACAAATGAAATCGTTACTTGGAAGTTATAAAGCAGTTTTGACTGTCATAGAAATATGTGTTAATGGGTTTATTTAGTAGTTAGCATTGAATCTATGGAAAAAAATAAATTTTTTTAAATTAATAGATTGTATGTAATAAAAGATTGTAGGGACACAAAATTTTTTATTTTTCAAAAGGCCACAGCTCAAATAAAACTACATATGTATAGCTATAAAATGAGCCCCAAATGAATTTTCCAGGTGACCCCAATTTTTGGACGGGAGGTGTCTGATTGACAGAGAATGCCCCATATACATATAAATGCGAGTCGTGGGTCGTGAGTCGTAGAAAATGGACCAATCACAATCGAATTTGAGGAGAATAATCGACTGTGATTGGTCAATTTTTACGATTCACGACTTTACGACTTGCATTGTAGACCTAGCATAAGTTCCATTGAAATTTAATCAATCAGAATAAAGGAAACTACTCTAATTAGTCAAATTTCAATCCAATCTCAATTCCAATTCGTAATTTGATCACGGCTTAACGCGAATCGCATAACCAATCAAAGACGTTCCGCGTTTTCTGTTACGCGGAACTGAATGTCTTTAATGCTAGGTCTACAATGGGAGTCGCAAAGTCGTGAGTCGCAAAATTGACAGTCTCCTCATTATTCTCCTCAAATTCGATTGTGATTGGTCAATTCATGCGACTCACGACTTTACGACTCGCAGATCTAGCATTAGATGTCACAGTTGATTGGTTACGCAAATATTTATTACGTAAATTTTGTCACGATAAAATCAGAATATCACGTAACATACGCGATACGTATAGGTCGGAGTCCCATGGCAGGTATTTTCCGCATAACGCGTAACCGCGTAACCAATCACAAGCGTTTCGCATTTTCTGTTACGCATATGCACGCTTCTTATTGCTTACGCGGTTAAGGTTTATCCAGACAAACTTGCATAGGTGCATAACCATATGCATAAAGAAACGGATTGGTCTATTTCCTTATGCACATGCATATGGACCAATTAATTCTCTTATGCTTATGTTTATGCGCTATGCAAGTTTGTCTGGATTAACCTTTACGCGGAAAATACATGCCATGTGACTTCAGCCTAAGGCGAAACCGCGTAACCAATTAGAAGCGTTTTGCATTTTCGGTTACGCATATTCGCTTCTGATTAGTTACGCGGTTACGCGTTACGCGAAAAATATTAGTCCATGTGACCGCACCCTTAGGCTGGTTTCACATGGGGCGTAACTTGCGTCAGCCAATCAAATCGTCTCAGTATTTAATCGTATCATACGCGTATAGTAGCTGAGACGATTTGATTGGCTGACGCAAGTTACGCATATGCATTTTACGCTCCGTGTGAAACCAGTCTTAGGGTGACGTCCCATGGCGCGTATCGGGCGTACGAGCGACTGCGATTGCGATTGCAATTTCGTCCCTTGATCAATGAGAAAGAAGCTCCTGGCAATTCGAGCATTTCTCATTGGTCAAGAAACGAAATCGCAATCGCAGTCGCGGCCGCGAGCCGCTAGTCTGATTTGGGCTCCATACTTTTCCGTAACAGTAAAGGCCATTGCACGTAACAAAGTTTTAGTTTTAATCGTAAGGCCGTAAGAAAATAGACCAATCACACTCGATTATTCTTCAAGCGCAAAGAGAATAATCGACTGTGATTGGTCTATTTCCTTACGGCCTTACGATTACAACTAAAACTTTGTTACGTGCAATGGCTTTAACAGTAAGGTTTTGATCTATCGCGTTGTTCGATTCAGCCGTTCGTAATCGTAACTGGCCGAATCGAGCAACGCAATTGGTCGAAAACTTATGGCTTAATCGACTGTTGTCCGTGCATACTAACATAACCTTAACAGTCAATCGGAACGTCCGACAAAGCTTCGTTTTAAGACGTCAACAGTATGGATTCGCTACCGCTTAGGGTTGATTTATAATAGCCGTAACCGTTGATTTAAGCCATAATCTTTAAGAAATTGACCAATTACAGTCGAATGTGAGAAGAATAATCGACTGTGATTGGTCAATTTCTTAAAGATTACGGCTTAAAT
>NW_020223155.1:600-1381 GCF_003070985.1 Temnothorax curvispinosus | reverse complement strand
ACGTTCTGCTGAGCCTGCTGGAACAACCGCACGGTCTCCGTTTTGAGAACGTATACGTGTACTCGAAAACTCTGCAACAACCGAAGTATCGATACCTCGAACGATTGTTCGAGTCTATAGACGAGATCGGCTATCACGCGTTTTCCGACGATTGCGACGTCGTTCCGCCCGACGAGGCGCTTCCCGACTCGGTCTTCGTCTTCGACGACGTGGCCTGCGACAAGCAGGACAGAATGAGGGAGTACTTTTCTATGGGCCGACATTCGAATATCGATTGCTTCTATTTCTGTCAGACGTACGCCAAGATACCGAAACATCTCGTGCGCGATAACGCAAATCTGCTGATCCTGTTCAGACAGGATGGCACCAATCTGCGACACGTGTACGACGATCACGTAAACATCGACATGTCGTACGACGAGTTTCGCGCCTTCTGTCGCGAGTGTTGGCGGCGCACCTACGGTTTCGCTGTGATAGACAAGGACAGCGCGTTGCGAGGCGGACGGTACAGACGGGGCTTCCACGACTTCGCCGTGCTGTAGAGCCGATCAGTGCGCCTCGCCGAACGACGCGAGTATGAGCGCGATCGCGGAGAAAAAGACCGCGCGAGAAATAGCCAAGACGCGCGCTTTGATTCGCAGGAAGTACGCCGCTCTCAGGGCCGGGAAAATGGAGAGCGAGATCGCTCTGAAAAAGAGGTACGAACCTACCGTCAAACCTCTGAAACGGCTCGCCGATGACGTGGAACGTAGGGGTAAAGGACCGGGCAAGATCGACGACG
>NW_020223155.1:0-500 GCF_003070985.1 Temnothorax curvispinosus | reverse complement strand
CTCCACTTCCCACGTTGGAGACGTCCGCCGGGAAATCTTTGAGTACGACGGAAAGTCGCGACGCTCTGATTAGCCAACTAGGACCGTTAGGGCGGGAATACTTGGGCGCTCTTCTAGGCGGCGACAAAAACAAGGAGATCGACACCGTTTACGGAGTGCATTTCGGCGAGAAAAGCACGATGCTGGGTAACAAGCGATTTAAGCTGAACGCGGATGACTCCATGGTCATCGACGGTGTACGGTACAAAGGTACGCGCGGCCTGTACGAGTTGATCTTCATGGGAAAACTCGACGCTAAAATCTACACGGAGAAGGACAAACTAACGTACAGAAGTATACTTTTCTCCACCAGCGCTCACAAACGCGGCAGCAAAGCCGACAATCCCGTCAAAGGCAACAAGGGACCGAAGTACAAAAATATAAGAGCGCCGCTCGTAAACCTGTCTCACAGAGTTGGAACTACGAAGGGTGCCGGGCTACCGTCGGCCATGCGACTGACC
>NW_020223154.1:6370-9295 GCF_003070985.1 Temnothorax curvispinosus | reverse complement strand
CTCGCAGGTGGACACGCACCATTAAAGTTATTCTAACATAAACAAAAATGTTAAAGTAAAGCTTTGTAAACCTTGTAAATTTTGACATGCAAAATAATTAAATTTACTAAAATTAAATGTTTCTATTACACATAATTTAAGCTAAACTAATTAATATTATCTAAGGCGTAAGACGCTACGACAATGCCTATGCAATACGTGTGCTACCTGTTACTACGTTTACGCGAGCGTTACTTCGGTAGTAACTTACGATAATTCACTCGTTTACGCGGAGTAAATTATCGTAAGCTACCCCCCCCCTATTCGGCTGTATACTTTTATTTCTAACACTCTGTATATATTAAATATACATATAATACATGTATATTATATGTATATATGTATAATTACTTAAAGGACAATGAGATATTTTTCCAAGTAAAGATACGTGTAAATGTGTTCAAATTTTTAAACCAGTCCAAGACTAATAAATTGTAATACAAACTTGTTAAATAAATTGAGATAAATCAAGTTACCGTTGAAAAAGGCGGAATAGGATTTGTTACGACTAAAAATAGGAGCAAATCTACCGCTAATTTAACATTGGTCTTCCAAAAATGTATTGTCAAAATTGAATCGTCTCTTGACAGACTTGTAAATGTAGTTGACATAAAGAAAAACGGAATTGAATGGATTGTGCGATGCGTGCATACGTGTGTGATTGAAGAATCTGAAAAATAGATTTTGGAAATTTTTACTTTGGACTTGTGATATTTTTACGGATTCAATCTCGACATTTTGAGTATAATTACTACACCAATTTCGACTTGGACTAGTCGCAATGTCAAGTATTACGCTTCGACATTACAATATTAGATAAATGTTACATTTTTTATTACGGTTTTAGTTATTTCAGGTTCTTCGGGATATGATATGATGATAAGATCCAAATAATACAAAATAAATTGAAATTAATAAAATGTTTAAATTTTATTCGTCACAAATAATAAAAAAGGAAAGCGGCACTACAAGCAGATTTGTCCTGTCCTTAACATCTTGCCGCAAGACTGTCTTATTAGAATGCTCAGTCTATTATATACGTCTTATATGTAAATATGTTATGTATTTATTTTCTTTTTACTTGTATGGCTGATGGCAAAGAACGAAAAGTAGGCTCTTATGTGGCACGCCGTTTTGCTATTTTTATTCATAAAAATAATATTTGCCATTAATTTTACGTGAATATAAAATAAATTTAACAATATATTTGTATTTGGGTAAACAGTATAAGTAGAAGGGTAACAGCAACTTTTACACTCGGGCATGCGCTTGCGGTTAGTGGAGTCGGGGGGTGCCTCGTTGACGCGGGAGGAACGCCGTAAGCGGTGGGCGAGGGGGTCGAGGGACGGTGTTAAGGGTCATCAGTGGGGGGATGTCGCGGGGGGAAAAGTCCCTAGGCGACTTACTAATATTTGCCGGGCGAGAAGGGGAGCGCGACGAGAGGGGACGGCTATTTACTAGTATTTGTGGGGACCTTGTAGGACGTAAATTCCCTAGGCGGGTAATTAGGAATATCGCGCCGCAGGGTCGCCAACAGGGCTCGGTGCGGGCACGCGGGCGTTCCGAGGGGTCGCTCGGAGCGGCGCTCCCGCCGTTATCGACCGTTTTGAAAATCGCGATTTAATTTTTTTCGCTCGCGCCCGGGCGCGTCCGAACTCGCTCGAACTCGTTTGAGGTCGTTCCTGTCGACGTCCCGCGCGGCGTTGGTACGAGTGAGCGCGCGAAAAATGCGTTCAAGGTCGTTCCATTCGCAGATCGCGGTTATCTTTCTTCGATATTGTTTTTTCTCGGTTTGAAGGTCGTTCTGATCTTTCCCCGCGTATCGCGGATGACGCGATCGCCGCAATTTCGGGGGTAAACGTGGTCGTGTAGAGATAGATATACGGATCTGGGAAAAAAGGGAAAAAAGAAAGAGAGAGCGCACAGATAAGATACGTACTTTTTTTATTTTGAAAAAATACACGCACGTCGACGTGCGTTTACATTATTTCGCGCGTATAAATATATATTTGTAGACGCGCGTCGCGACATTATTAGAATCGGAAACAGAACGCGGTGATCTCACAGTCGACAATGTTGTTAAGATCAAAGAATTCGCTCTTCAGTATCGCAGTCTGAGCCGAAGTTCCCACTTTGATCGCGTTGGCGGCTATCTCCCGATAGCGCGAAAACTTCGCGTCGACCTCCTCGGTCGCCGTGCTCAGCGCCGAGACGATGCGATCGACGCAAAATTGGAGATCGTACAGCGTGATCAGGGTTTTGAGCGCCATCGCCACGCGAGGCGCGTTGGGTAGCTCCATACGTAGGATTGACAGGTTGTTGATCAATCCGAATCGCAGCGTCATTCCTCCGATCGATATGAAGGGGGGGCGGGTTCCATCAAGGATGGATTGCATGGACGACAATATGTCGCGTTTGCGCTCGACCAGTCCTTTCCACATGTCGAGCGTCAGGGAGACTTCCCTGCCTTGTTTATCTCCCAGGGCGATATCCACTTACGAAGGCGTGGTATGTATACTGTACCACGGTAACTTAATCGTGATACCTATGGCTATGTACTTGTAGCCAGTCGTCGTCAGCAGATAACGCGTCGTCAGGACGCGCACTGCGGGCAATTCGACGGGCATGTCGGTGAGAAGGTGAGAGCTGGAACGCGACTCCCGATGATGATGACGATGGTGATTGTCCGTCGGATCGATCCTTCGTATTTTATTGCCGTTGTCGTTCATCTCCGAATCCGCCTCGCGAGGGAAAATACCCTTCGGCGCGGGTTGATCGGTCAACATCGAGAACATTTTGCACGCGCGCTGCAGTAACCGTTCGTTTCTGATGTTTTCCGACGCGTCGTATTCGGCTGGCGATGCGATACTGATGCTTTGGGGGGGG
>NW_020223154.1:3345-6270 GCF_003070985.1 Temnothorax curvispinosus | reverse complement strand
TTGAGGCGTACGATTCGATCGAGGAGATCGCGCAACTGCTGCAACAGTTCGGCCTTAGGGCAGACGATATTTAGTATCCGCAGATTGAATTTACCAGCCGACGAGACGGTCCTCGTAAATTCGTTGAATTTGTAGAACTGCATTCGAGTGGTGAAGTACAGATTGCCGTCGACGTAGCGGAAGATCGACGTCACGCCGGTCGGTATTCCGGGAAACGTCGCCTCGAGAGGCGTAAATTTGGCGACTCTTTTGTCCTTGTCGCATTCGTCTATCTCGCCCACCGAGTTACCGTTGAACACCACGAAGGAACGTCCTCTGTGGGTGTTCACCACTCCGTTTATTATCGTTTTTTCGGGAAATCCGAGTTCTTGCAAGGTCTTCGGCCAACCTGGCCGCAGACTAAATTTCGGATATTGAACCAAGTATACCAAATTATCTACGAACACCACGAGATCGCCGGACGAGGATTGATAGGCGGCGGTCACGCGCGTGAATTGTCGTGAAAAAAGCTCATGTGATGCGAAAGGACTAAAGGCCCGTTGTACGTTCTACCGTCCAGATCGATCGACTAAACGTAACGCTTGTACGATATATACATGCGCCTTTCCAAAATCAATATCCCGTTCACGCGATCGAGGCTGCACAGGTCCGGCATTGGAGGCGCCGGCGCCGGCGCCGGCGTCTGCGGGGGCTTGTTTGTAATTTTTTCACCGTACAAACGTTGAATGTCGGCAATGTCGTTTTGGTCGAGCTTGTCCGGATACTGCTTGTCGGGCGTGAACGCGAACATCACCGATGTTTTGCGTCTATTGTGCAACAATCCGAGAGTGACCGATCTCGTGCGTCAGCGTGTAATGCAGGGAGAACCTATCTGCGGGGTGTTTATTGATGTAAATGTGCCACGGCTCGTCCCCGTCGACGTGCACCTCGGAGACGAACCCCGCTTCGTCCGTCGGGAGAGACGTGTGGGCGAGCACGTTACCGGGACCGTCGAAGTTGTCCGAGCAAATTGGTCCGTTTACCTTGGTATTCGTGTTATAGTGACTTAGGCGTTGCCAAGATATTATAATCGGGATTCGTTTCAGAGCGTTCGAACGTTAATGCCGAATGCTGCGACCACAGGTCGAACGCGGCCCGCGCCGTGCTCAGCTCGGCCTCGTCGGCTACGTAAAAATTCCACGTCAGGTGCATCTTCGGCCATTTGGATAGACTCGCTTTTGTTCCGTGGTTCAGGATATCTCGGAAACCGCATCGCGGCTTACTCATCAATTGCAGCGTTTTGTTGTTAGGCGTTCCATCGCTGGGTAAATCGTAATAATTCTGAAAATCTTCGAAGGCTTTGCGAAGAACGTCGTTTTGTCTCTGAGCTGGAACCGCGTCCACATCTTTGAACAGATATCCGTATTTCTGTAGGTAATTGAACGTGAGCGCGTAATTTTGGTCCGTAATTTTGGGATTGATGCACCTCACGGCGATAAAACACGCGGTTAACGCGATTACGCGCGCGAGCCATATCGTCGAGAGCGAGAGACGGCGGAACTGCGATGACGGCGCGTTGCGGTTTGAGCGCGATCTCGATGAGCATTTCGGATGCGAACGTTTACGCGAGGACGCTCGTTAGCGATAACGCGGATAGGTGGCGGCGGGGGTCTCGGGTGGGAAAAAAATGCGTCGAAGATTCCGGCGGATGAGTCGGTTTGATAAAATGCATCTATCCTCGATGTATTTTTTCCCGGATGTAAAAAAACGCTATTTTTATTACATTTTTTACCGCAATATCCTCCCTTTGTCGCGTTTTCTCGGCGCGGATAGGTGCGGCGGCAGGGTCTCGGGTGGGAAAACGCGTCGATTCCGGCGGATGAGTCGGTTTGATAAAATGCATTATTTTCCTCGATGCTATTCTTAGTATATTTTTTTTTACATTTTTTTTACTATATATAAGAACTCGAGACTAGACTTAGGTGTAGTCTATTCGCACTCTTCCAGCGAACTCTTGAGTAAATCAAATTTAATAAGACGATGGAGGAACTTAATAACTTAAAGAGTGTGTGTGATTTATTACAAATGCACACCACAGTCCTGATGAGGGAGGTGGAAGATTATTGTAACACGGTGCGGCAGTTGCAGCTGCGTGTGAGGAGTATAACTGAAAAAGTGCCCCCTGTCTGCAACTCACCGTTCGCGTGGACGAGGACGCCGTAATGCTGGAAAGAACGTATCACTTTCAAATGCGAAATTATTTCTTATAATATAATTAAATAATAAATTTTATATATTTATTTATATTTATATATTATTTACATTTATTTATATTTTATATTTACATTGTAACGATGCGCCTTTTCCAAGGCATCGTGCCCAATCGCCACCCGCCGGATGCCACCCGACCGATTCTTTAAACGCAAAACGCGGCACCTTTCAAATATGGCATGTCGGTATTACACGCCCGAATTTGCTCATTTGAATGCACATTGCGTACAATTTGTCATTTAAATCCTGGAATGTCAAGTCTGACGAAAATAAAGAAAAGAAAAAGAATGAAAAAAAAAAGGATTCAAAGAGAATTTAGAGATAAAATGGGACTCAACGTTGAGATTGTGAGGCAAGGAGCAGGCACGAGTAATGACGGCAATACAGCTCGCAAATTTTTCGAAAATCTAACGATGACGGCAGAAATTACACGATTAGACGAAAATCTAATTAAAAGATTTGCTGTAATATTGCAAGCAATGACATCTGGCTGTAATATAAATGTAATAAAATTTGCTCAATACACTGCAGATACAGCAGTAGGTAAGCTACGGGCGTTCTAACTAGGGAGCAATAAGGGGGGGGCAAGGGGGAACCGAAGGCGGGGGGCGAAACCGCGGGGGAACGGAAGGGGGAACCGCGTTTTTCGGGCGCCGCGGGGGGGGGGGGGGGGGG
>NW_020223154.1:0-3245 GCF_003070985.1 Temnothorax curvispinosus | reverse complement strand
AGGGGAGGGGGAAATCGCGTTTTTCGGGCGCCGCGGGGCGAGGGGGGTCCGCGTTTTCCGGCGCCGCGGGGTGAGGTGGTCCGCGTTTTCCGGCGCCGCAGGGCGACAGCGTTTCCGCCGCGCCGCAGAGCGTTTGCGTTTTCGGGCGCCGCGGGACGAGGGGACCCGTAGATGTTTCTCCCCCGTCCCCCATTCGTCTTCTCGTTCGCGCGGTGTCTTGCGCCCCCGTCCCCCCCCGTTTGCGCGAGCCTTCTCGTTCGCGCGGTCTCTTTCTCTCGCGCGCGGTCCCTCTCGCTCCCGACCCCCGTTCGCGTTCTCGCTCGTGGCCCCGTTCGCGGTCTCTTTCCCTCGCGCAATCACGTATCTTTTCTTCGCCAGCGATATTTAATCGTTCAGATTTTCGCGACATTTAATTTTTAATATTACATTTAAGTAAACGATAAACGAAGACAGCTTTATGACAGGAAATGGGATGAACGGTAAATGAAAAGAAAAAACTTTTTAACCATATTATATACATTTATTTATCATGTAGCGCATTATACACAATAGTATCCAAAGCGTAGGCTAATAATTCGCAATCAATAATCGAATTTTTATCATAAACGTCACGCAAGACTGTAACTGCGTTACATTTATCGGTAATAAAATTTTGACTTAAAATTGTTACAAACTGTTTGAATTTTTCACTTACGCAGTGAACATTTTGACATAGTTGAAAATACACATTCTCGACACAATGTTCTAGTTCGAACAGGAAGAGTACAGTTGATGGTTTTATGTACAAGCTGGTGCCGCGCGACGTCAATTTTACAATATCTGCGTCACGTATTTTAACAAGCTCCAGATCTCGAAACGTTAGCGGTGATGGTAACGATGACTGCACGAGTCGCTGTATATCTGCACGTTTTTTTATGAATGTCACCCACGTTGCATGTGGCAGAATTATCCGATTGCCTCGGTTATCGCCAATAAGTATATCCACAGAGGACATAAGTCCCGCGTTGATTCCAACATCCAAAAATTTATACGCTGTTGATGTCAAGGCAAATCTCCTTCCCAAAATACGTGGTGTGTAGCGGGGTTTATCAAAACTGAAAAAATACAATTATATGTTTATAAAAGTTTTTTTTTGCACAAGTATATATGAAAATTAGCGGTACTTACTCATTGTGCTGTTTCCTACACGTTTCGTCCTGAATCGGAACGTAGTAGTTCGCACCGTGAGTGTTCATCGTATCTGGAGGCTGTTTATTGCAACTTACTCGAACCGTATCGAACTCTCGACTGCGCTCTAGAATTCACGTAGACCATTTATACATACCCAAAACTGCAAATCTTGCAAAAATAGCGCCAATGCACGGCTGCTGCATGGTGACCGCCACCACAATCCACATATACGTTAAATGTGATATCTTTGTCAAGAACATTCGTGATGAGATCACCTCATCGGGCATCAAATATGATTTTTTTTCAAGAGCATACGTGTCTCGCGATGATTTCATCGAACACGTGCAAAACTGCCAATTTTGCAATTTCGCATAAGTCAATGGAGCGTTATTGTTTTGAAGAACATGTCGCGACGTGTCTCGCGATGATTTTATCGAACACGTGCAAAACTGCAAATTTTGCAATTTCGCATAAGTCAATGAAGCGTTATTGTTTTTAAGAACATGTCGCGACGTGTCTCGCGATGATTTCATCGAACACATGCAAAACTGCAAATAGCGCCGATGTACGGCCGCTGCATTGATACAGATCAAATCACCAAAAGTCAATGGCGCGTTTTCGTGAACGTACGTGTCTCGCAATGATTTCATCGAACACGTGCAAAACTGCAAATTTTGCAAATAGCGCCGATGTACGGCTGCTGAGATGAAATTAGATATGATAAGCAAACGATGCATCATTAGTAGAATATAAAATGACGAATCTAGGGGATACGCTCAATAGTCGAGAACTGGAAGTCGTGAGTGCAACAAATGGCGTTAGCAAGAGGATCGTGTAATAACATGGAGCAAGAGTTGTTGGAGCAATCTACCCTGTTAAATTCGAGGGAAGACTTTGCCGCGTGGGAGCAACGATGCGACGAGTTTATCGAATCGTTGGAAGAACAAAGCCGAATTAAACGGCCACGATTATCAATCAATCAGTCATCGATCGGTCTCAAACAGTCGTTGGTCGCTTTTATCGCAAGACTCGAAGGTTTGAAAGACTTGGTACGTCAACGTTTCGTACATGTGGGTGCGGGATACAGTGCGAGTAAGACAGGACTCAGATGGCGTGAGATAGATCCGGCTTTTGAAAGTCGTATATTGACAGGTGCGGTAATAAATTCCAAACACATCGACCCTCATCAATTTCTTATAAATGCGACAAAAATTGTACTCAGTCATGTGCGGAACGTCATGCAACGACATGACAATGTAAAAATTAACACAGTGTTTAATGGTGAATTTGTTGCGGGTGACAAACGCGCAAATAAAAGTATCGCAACGAGAAACTATGAAGTCTTTCGTGAGTCCGATCTGCACGAGTGGTACAAGCGACACGTCATCGAGCCTACCTTAGCAAAGCTGGAGGAATTCCAGGAACGTGATAGCGGATGGGCGTTGTCGCGTATACTCAATTTAATGGTAAATGTAAACAAATACAATCCGTTGCACGCGGGGTGTTTTGTGGAAATACCGCAAGAAATTAAAAAGAAGAAGGCGGCGATAAACGTGCAATCAATGGACAATGCATGTTTCGCATGGTCAGTAGTGGCTGCTCTGTATCCAGCCGAGAGACACGCAGAACGCGAATCGTCGTATCCTCATTACACGTCGGTGCTAAATCTTACGGACATTGAGTTTCCAATGACGTTGGATCAAATTAAAAAATTTGGAAATCACAACAACATCTCCATCAACGTGTACAGTATCGAGAAAAAAAACAAGGAACTTGCAATCCTACCAATACGTGTTACTGACCGAAAGATGGGCAGACACGTAAATCTGCTGTACGTGCATCACGACAACGTGGGACATTTTGCATGGATCAAGAACCTATCCCGCTTCGTAAGCTCGCAAATCAGTAAAAAAGAGCACAGGAAATACTTTTGCAATCGGTAAGTACTTATAGTTCTTTTAATAATATACAGAATATTTTGTGTATAAAAAATTTATAATATTTGCGTTTATTTTTGCAGATGTTTGAACTACTTCAGCTCCAACGAGAAATTGGAAGCCCACACCGTCGACTGT
>NW_020223153.1:163257-164037 GCF_003070985.1 Temnothorax curvispinosus | reverse complement strand
GAGAGAGAGAGAGAGAGAGAAAGAGAAATGATGCACAAGCCCAAAGTCAGCTTGAAGCCGAGCCACTCTTTCAATATCTGCCTGACGTTCGTTAAAATTTGCGTCATTAAAATTATGCGTAACATTAATCACATAAAGAAAACCCGTAAGCGTATATACTGCGAATAACCGCATTAAACTAGTGATAACGCGTCTTATCACATTACATTGACAATGCACTGTAATCTAGATTCCGCGAAATTTATTTCTATACAACATTTTCTTCGTTTTTTTAACATATATGTATTGAAAGATTAACTATATACATAACTAAGAGCTGTTATGTAAATGAATAAATTATTTACATAATTTCCAGAGTAGCATAAACAAGATCTTTGAAACGCAACGATATTAAATCAATCGCAGTATCCGCAGTAGGTAATCTATGCAAATCGAGATGTAAATTTGCGTTTTATGATTTTTAAACGTTACTTACTTTATTTTGTTATATTATTACAGGAAAATGTTACATCACTTACGAGGTGAGCAGCTTAAAGTATAAATTCCTTGACGTTCTCCGATCATTCAAGAATGTTCAACACCCTATTACCAATTTCTCTATGAAATTGACGCGATAGGCATCTATGGTAATCATTACCTCAGACTGTGACAGGGTATGATTAACGTAGAAGCAAAGGTTCACGAACGCGTTATAGAAATATCCGGATAAGAATATGACAGTGACCTTCTTGGTGGAAATACAGTAACACGATACGCCAGACCAAACAAAGATTAACCGTG
>NW_020223153.1:150334-163157 GCF_003070985.1 Temnothorax curvispinosus | reverse complement strand
AAATTTGTTCTGCTTTTAAAATTTACTTGATTATACCTTCACTCCGCTTTTATATTAGGGAATGGCATGGCACGAAGGAAAATCTGCGCAGCCGCAATAAATTTCTGCATCCGCGGTCAAAATTTCTATAATTGGCTGTACAATTTGATTGGATGTACAATTAGAAACGAGAAATAATCCGATTCGGTCCTTTTCTCAAGCCTGTGACATAATATAACGTATGCTAACCGTAACCCGATCGTTCATCGTATCCGTTCGCCGTCGTGCTGGTTTCCGGTCGCGGACACCGGACATTGGCATCCTGAATCCGGGCCGATTTGGTTTCACTCGCGATAATCAGTGCTAGGAAAAAAAAGGAATCTGCTACGGAAATTCATGAAAAATATATCTCTTATTGTAGCGATGGAAAAATTCGGATTACGTATACTAATTGCAATGAGTGGCTGGAAGTCAGGAATTACTCCGGTATTAATTACCGCGATGCAGAAGGAAATAGCGAAATGAGACAACCATCCGAAATTAAATTTGCGCGTGTTAATCATCTCTCGCCGTTTCGACAGTATAAAACAGCAAGAAAGTAGTTAACGATAATTATATCAACGATAGTCACGATATATTCTAAACGACACGACGTGGAACTTTCCGTTGGCTAATCGTTGTTGTTTGTTAACAAGTCTGATAGGTAGCCCTGTGTTTTCACCATAAACTCGTCACGCTTCGTCGACATCCGTTTGTTCGTCGGACTTTCAGCGCGAAGTTTGACGACGGCAAATTAGGCTCGCATCTTGCCCGAAAGAAGGACTCGTACGGAATGTCGCGCGGAGGCAAGCGGTGATCTCGGACAACTTTCCTAATTTGATGAAAACAGCGCAATTTGCGCAACAAGATTAGATATATTGGCTCCGCAAAAAGAAACCCCGCAAATAAACATCGATAACATCGAGATGGGAGGGTCCCTCATTGAAGACGATCGAGCGAGATATATACCTCGACCTCGAGCGCCTTTCCAAATAATTGTGAAACATTCATAATTAATCATCGCGCCATGGCGAATGAATAAATCATTACGATTGTGTTGCCGCGCGGCGAAACAGGAAACGCGGTCGAGAAACCGCGAATTTAATTTCCCGCCGCGCGGGAAGTAAATGAGTAAGATGCCCTTTGAGCCGCGCGGGCCCGTTCTTGGCAGTCGTCACGGTGCTGACCGCTATGGAGCAGGCGTTTCATTTGAAGTCCATTAATGGCATTTATCTCTCTTAACCGCGGCGGACGTCGTCAGCGGGACTGATATCGCCTTGAGTGTAGAACGAAGAGAAAGTATACTGAAATCGACTTCCTCAACGTTTGCACACCGATTCGGCCAATTAAAACACTCGAGACAATAAACAAAAGCCCGTACTGATTACTTTACTAATGCCGTTTGCCGAAAGTTACATTAGTACGGACGCGGGGAGTGTTACAATAATAATACTTTGAAGTGCCTTCTAATTTCAACGATCTTAATAAAGTTTCAGATTTGTGTGTACAATTGAAAACGAGAGTTTCAAGCTTTTGTCAGATTGTTTCAATCATAAGGCTTTTACTGCCAAGAATATAATTCCAAAATTATTTTAATCGTCAGACGTTTGAAAATTATAAATTATGTCACGCAAACAATTATATAAAGGGTTTTTGTTTGTCATCTTTCGTTTTTTTTTCCAGAGGTAAATCCTCAGGATAAGTATTACATTTTTAAAGCACTGCCGTGTTGTTTTATTAACTATTCCATCCGCGGTTAGAAAATTTCTAAAAAGAACCTCCTAGACTGCCTAAAAGCTCGTGTAAAAAATTCAGATCCGTTTTTTCGGCGAATATACTCGGTATGTCAAAAGATTAAACCGCACGCAACAGATTCATTTGGAAATAACCTCCACGAGCCGGTCTGGACCAAAACGGCATTTGATTTCGAGACGAAATACGAGAATGTCGGCGGTTCGAACGCTATGGAGGCGCTCGACCGGCGGCGGTATTGATCCGCGGGGGTCACCTTTGCCCCACCTCGACACGGGACCAACCTCCAAATCCACCCCTGCCCTGCCCTTCAGACCCTCGCACCACGCGAGTTCTCATGACCGACGGGCGCTACCGCGAACTCCTGGGGTAAAATAGAAAAATATTCCGGCAAAGCTCTAAAGTTACGCTGAAAAGATCTCTCTCCTACGCGCTGATAAGAAAACTCCTTGAAGATGTCGGATTAAACCATCAAGTATGCATGAGACGCGGATACACGTGAGAGCGTTAAAGCACATCGGTTTACTGAGCGCGACAAAGCACAATGCTTCTTAATTGTTTTCAATTCCTCGGCACCTTATAATATTGTCGTTGATGATAAATTATAAAGAAAAACGTGCGAAATTTTGTAACACACCTCATGGATCCTCGAGGGACAGGATTATCAAAGTTGTTGGTCATTAATCGGTCTTTAAATTTATAATGATAAAGTTAATTTACTCTTCGATGTGTAAAGAAGACAATGTAGTATAATGTATTTCATATCAGAGTTATAAAATCCGTAATATCAATATTTTTTCCAAAACAGTCGCACGTAAATGTCTGTAAATAAAGATGCATCAACTCTAATAGCTGCAACTGTTGTAAGGTCCTGCAAACGTGCACGTCTGTATGGCGAATAAATATTTGCCACCGGCATGGCGGAGATGCGTTAATTGTTAATTTACAAATTCTCGCGCGCTCGTTGCGTCCTGGTTGCGTAAATATTTAGCGTGTACGTCAATGGGTATTTCGTTTCATGCAACGTTTAGTTTAAACGTCGCGCATCGTGGAATTCATATATTTTCACGCGCACAACAGTGATTTCGTAATGGTCCGCGAGCACGATTAATTTTTGCAACGATTAATTTATTAATTAATATTTATTTCAGAAAATCATTTGTTGTTTATAAATATTAATGCACGATCTGGTTTTTATTGTAATAATTCTTCCACTTTCGTATCTTAAATTTACACAGAAGTACAATTTTATATAATGAAATTGAATGGAAGTGCACTTGTAGTTTTGTGCGGTACGAATTTTTTCTTAAAAAAAAGTAAGAATATCAAAACCCTAGGTGCGCGTACGATAACTAATATTCGCAAGAAGTTGACTACAAACTTCTGAAAAGACATTTAGCGACTATCATCATTAAGCTGTTCCAAATATACACTCCGGCGGATAGCGACCTGCCATTTATTAATAAACATATCCGGAAACGCGTCGGCGCTCGGGAGCATGAATTTAGAGTAATCATAATCGCACGCTCGTATATACGCTGTAGGTGTAATCACCGTTGCGTGGCTCGGCTTAATCTTTACGTGATTACGGCGTTGCGCTCGAAGGGACGGGATATTTCGACGATTATCGACGACCCGCGGCGTCGTTTCTGTAATAGAAATTTTTCAACGACGGCCGGAGTTCCTCGGGGCGATCGTTTTTCCCGGTGAACAGGATGATCCTCGTGCACGGAAAGCGCACCGGGAAACGGCGCGGCGCGGCGCGGGATGGATCGACCAAACATCACCGAGAGGATGACCGTAAATCGCGGCCGGTTGGTTCATCACGCACACGGCACCGCCATGCCATCGACAAACCAGTTGCCAACCGGTACTAATAAACTCTAACGATGTAGATGTCAATTGCGTTCAATGATACTATGAAACGATGTGTAATGCATCGCCGTAGGCTCGCAAGCGACAGCGCTAAAACAAGCCGCGCCGAGTTTGCGGAGCGAGCCCAAAAACTATTCGACTGTTGGGACAAAACGAAACGGGAAATCTCTGTTTCGTCGCTTAGCTGAGGAATATTTTAAAAATTACTTGAAAATCTTATAATATAACATATAATATTATTAATAATAATATATTTTCTGAGTTTTGCCTCCTTTTTCTAAGACAAAGAAATTTTTCAGAGCTAAAATCCAGACTTATTATGCGAAACATTCGTTTTCCCGGCGTCGTACGAGAATTCTGATTTACATGACAAAAAATGTTAGATATTCCTGGTTCCGTTCGATCGACGGTCCGTAGCGCAACCGGCAGCTAATAACGGCCATTTACACTTAGCCAGTCGTCGGCTTAGTATGGCACAGCTGACGACTTAGCCGGCCGTCAACACCTGTTCGCCAGCTGCGACGATAAAGGTTCGATAGAAGCGTTTGCGTTGGCCTACAGTTTCTCGACAAAATGGAGTCTTTTGTCGTGCATATACGGGCCTTCTTTACTCTGACGTTTTCGCGCCGCGCCTTTTTACTAAGTCTCGCCCGGTGGAGAGCCACGGACCCCGGCGGTGGTCCACTATGAGAAACAATGCGGCCCGGCTGGTGAAGTCGTATATATTATAATCGAGCGGGTTGCTGCTTTTTTTTCGACCAGCGTGAAACGGGTCACTGAGACGAACAATAATTTCTCGGCACGCCTAACGAAACGTAGAACGCGCCTTGATCATGCGGGACTATTCGTCTGGATGTGACGCCTTTTGAAAGGCAGAAGAAAGCGCATATAGGTACCGCATCAGACGATTCATGCCGCGAAATATCGCTGGTGTTTCACGCGCGTACATATATTGCGTTAGGTAATGTTTCAGCATACGATCGGTGAAATTAACCGCGTCCAGCAAAGAAATAATGAAATTTGGAAATCGTTTAATTGCCGTCTTCTGCTTGTCCCACGACCAATTACATTTTTGTAAATTGTTAACTGTTATTTTAATAGCTGAATTTTAATTCAAAAAGGGTACTATTACAAAGATATATGATATTAAAAACTGAAAAAAAAAGGGTTTTTTTTTCAATTTGTGCGAAAAATACAACATAAAGGGAATTGGACTAATCAACACAATATATAGATTTTATACGTACAAATTTGGTAATATTTATTCGGTAGTATTCTGTAGGAGCACGAATTGTATATCCAAAGAAGTAATATTTTACGCGACGCGTGCGTTCGACCGTGCGTTTCAAGGATTTGCGACCACAATTTCACAAGTCTACCAAAGTCGATCCGGCGCGACGCGACGATCATCGTCAACGATTTTTTTTTATCTCGACGGCGAGCAAAGTCCTACGATTTGCTCGGTTATTAGGAGGGGGCCACGCCCCGTCCCTGAATTCCAACATGATGGGCAGTTCTTGGTTTGATCGAAGTCAATATCGGGGCGGTCGTTGGTAGGTCCTTTCGGCTTGATTCTCTCAGCGCGGTGAGATCATCGAATTGGCCTGGCAACGCGTTTCAAATCGGGTTGTTCAGGTCCGCATCTCCGCGTCGTCTTTAATATTGCATGGTACGAAGATTACTGATGGCCTCTCTCGCTATCTCAAAAAATTTATAAGCTGTATTTATAAGAGGAAATTACATACGAAAATTACAAATTACAATCTTGAGAGCAAATATTTATTAGTCGAATCAGCGTCTTCTTATTTTCACACTCGTTTTTTTTATTCTTTGTAATATTATCATATAGTTCATTGATATCATTGTTATTATTAGTTATATTAATCAAAGATTAAAGCTCCTAAACAACTTTATTGCTGATACTTCACCTTTTGAAGTGCTGCTCTTTAATACATTTGTCTTTATGTATAGCATATCTTGCACTTTAATAAAGTTATTTATTATTATTATTATTATTATTATTATTATTACTATTACTGTATGGCAGTGGTTGCATTGCAAGTTGCAATCTTTAGTACAATTATATATAGTTTTTAATTTTGGCCTTAATTTTTGTTATTGGGCGTTATAGCTTATAAGAGACAAGTTTTCAGTTCGAATGTACTAAGGATAATAAGTATTTAATTCTACGTTACTATCAGATTGCAAGCAATCTATTTTCCACGTCTCGCACATTTTCCTTGTACAAGAAAGTGTTTATACGTATGATTCATGTTAATTTATCACGCTACATTATTCATGCGTCGTAAGTCTTTTCTCCTCAATGAAATTTTTCTATGAGCAATGAGGGTCCATGCTACGTTCTGTTTTATCATCGCTTCCGCAGTTCCTCGAAGTCGATTATATGAGAGCATCGGTCACCGTCTTGAAGACGCGTTTAAGGATGGGTTACGCGGGTCAGACGAGTCTCGTTTACGCGCTCATTCTCGTTGAGAGTCACACTTGCAGACAGAAATGACAAATGGCACAATCGTTATAGCACGTTTATTTTATCGTGTCCGTATCATTAGTAAACCGTCGCTTTATGTCGCGCGTATGGAAACCTTCTGTCAGTTGCACGTGAGAAAGAGCTTCTGAGGAATAAAAATTGAAGAATCAATGAAGCACTCGTATGAATTTTCAGAGATTATTTATCTTACGAGCGCACAGCCAAGAAGAATTTAATGAAGACTGCTACTTTAGAGATGAGGTAAGGTAAGAGGTAAAGATAAAAAAATTTCTATACTCCTCTGCTTAATGCACATTTGTTGCACGATCTGCATAAATATAGCGAGCGGGATGAAATCTAAAGTTTGTTGCGTCTGGTATATAACGGGTCGGTCAGGGATTTAATAACCTCGCTAAAATTACACGTGAACGTGCTGATTTATGTAAACAGGGACGCGCGAATCTCAGTCAAAACTTCAGGGTGAGGTAACTCACTATGATTTAGAGATAATATCTAGTCGCACTCTCGTTGTAAAGTAGCATACAAGGTGCATATACCGTTGCATGCACGTTGGTGCTGACGGGCTCGTGTTGCAGATAAACGACAGGCGTTGTATGAAGATAAACGACACTCGCTAGAAGAAGATATTTCACGACGTCTGCATGCACGCGCCAAGTAACACACCGTGTCTCAGGACGGTTAGAAGTGTTACGACTTCATTCCGCATGAGATGCATTTCTTATGGCGGCCGGCCCCCCTCTTGTAAAGTCATTTACGCACAAAGGCGCTCAATTAATTCTCAGAAACAAAAGCGCCAATCATTCTGAACGAAACTCACGCGTAAAAGGCGCCTTTGTGCGCCAATTTCACAATTAAATTACGCATGTAACAAGCATCATGTCGTTCCATTTGTTTTTGTATCTCTCGTTTCACGCAAAATGGTTTATTAATTAAAACGTCCCAGCAACTTACTGATGTAACGGTAATAATAATATCCCGATAAATCGCGTAACGTTAATTCTAAGTGGAACATATAATATTGCCAGAGAAATAAATTTCAATGTAATTCATCTGTTTAATTTGTTTTACTTTTATAACATTTTTTGAATCAGTTTTGCATTTCCAAATTGAAATATATTAGTAACTCTTCAGAATAAGTCTTAGCTTGCTAATTCTCATGTGTTAACTTCGACATATATGAGCGTTTTCATAGAAAACTAAAAAGGAAAAAGATCCCGTGTTAACATCAACAATATCAGAACGCGATGCGTGCTCGCTCTCTATAACGCGATTGACGCAAGCCGGTGGAGACTCCCGGTTCTTTGCTTTGTTCATCGTCAAGGTCTAGATCAGCGCTATGCCGCGCATCGCGCCGCGGCCGCGGCGAGTGGAAGCGCGCTTTCCGATCCTTTTCCTTCGACCATGTCGCGAATACGCGATCGCGCGCGCGCGACTCACGCCAAGAACCGACGACGGCGATCTCAATGATGAAATCGAGAACGCGATGGCGGGAAGATTTCCTCAAGGTCTCGTCGCAGCTCCGAAGGAAAAACGAAAGGCAGGAGCGGATCCACGTTCCGCAGCTTCCCTCCGCACGCACGCACGCATTTTTCTCGCAAACGCGCACGCGCAACGTGTACACCGCGACGAATATCTCGGTTTTTCGCCGCAGGACTGGTTCCTCGAGATGATGTCCTTGGAGGACGATAACCCCCGAGAAAGTGCAAAAATGCATTGTGCGACGCGACTTCGGTGTTTTTCAAAGAGGATAAGAAAATCTCTCAAGATGGTAGGCTCAAGTTCGAGTTTATATTATAGCTTTAATTCCAATTCTATAGCAATGTACAAAAATTAATATTACGTGTAATAAGAAAAAAATAAAAGCAAAAAGACAATGTATGAATAAACAATATGAATTTGTAAACAGTTGATAAACTTAAAAAAAAAAGAGAAAGTAAAACTGAAAAGGGGGAAAAACGGAAAAGATCGAGGAAGGAAAGTCAAAACTTGCGGAATTTTCTTCATAAAAATAAATATAAATATAAAAAATATCACATATAATTAAGGAAATTTTAAACTGCTTCTGAGAGTTTTTCCAACGATAAATTAGATAAATACAAGTATAATAAGAAATTATTTAAAAGACTTTATTAGTTGGAAAAATCAGATCGAAAAATTTGTAAATTTCCTCTAATCATGTACAGAATCTATAGATGACTGTTATGTAGTGTTGCACGCTGTTGTATGAGAGGTAGGGATGGAGAGCTACGATTATCTTATGTAATTTAACTAGAGCTGCTTGCGTCAATGCGCGACGCACCTTGGCGCGAAGTCTGGAATAAACTATCACGCGAGCTATTCAAATAGATCAGACATTCAAGTGCCGACTACGTTAAATGGCTGTGCAATATTTACACCAACATTTTTGTACAATAATTATGAACTTGTAGAGATAATTATTCTTTCATCCTCTTATTGCTTGAGAGAGAATGTATAAGTTCGTAACAAATGTTGTTACGGACGGAGGGAGAAAGTCTCCCAGAGGGAGTGAATTCGTCGAGGGAGATATCCTGCGTAGAAAATTCGTTATCCTTATCGTTTCTTATCGGCTACGACGATGAAGATGACGATGACAGTCGCAGCGTATCAAGCATGTGCGTTTATCTCCCGGCTGGCGCCTTTCGCTTTATTACAGCGCAATGCGCATCGCGGACGGTTCAACGACCCGATTTCTGTGTGTGATCTTGCGTGGCCTTGGAAGACAGGCCGGATGTTGCGAGACTGACAAAGAGGTTTGGCACTGCGGCGAAAGAGAGAGAGAGAGAGAAAGAGAGGAGAAGGAAAGAGAGAGGGAGAGGGAGCGAGGGACAAGTCACGAGCAACCTATGAAAAGTTCGAGGCCGCCATCGGCTTTGTGGAATACTCAAACGGGCCAATTATATTGTATTATATCAAATTCCGATAAACGTTTTTAATTTTGGTACGAGCGTCATAATTTTCCCCATATGCTTTTAGGGGTTAAAATAATCCTGAACACTGAAGAAAATCTTTTGACTATACGACAAGAAATTCAGACATAAGAAGCAAAAACCAATTTCGGCAAACAAATTAAAATTTGAGAAATATTTTACAATCATATGATTTTTAATGTGACCAAGTATAATACAGATGTATGAAGGATTAATAGAAAAAATCTGATTGTTACAAAACAGCGTCTGACGGAAATTCGTTCATATACCTGTTCATTCCCCTCTCACTGCGTACGGTTCACTGTTGTTGCCAAGTCAAAATCCAAAAATAAACCAACCGTAAGAATGCTTACGTGATGTTGCCGTTTAATTAAAAACGTTAATGAGTAACAATATTAGAGATAAAACGATATCGTAATGTATTACAAATGTAGTTATGAAAGAATTGCTAAATAAGTATTACTAAACAAGTATTACTTCCTCAAGGAAGAACATTTCAAAAACTGAAAGAAGGAATTGTAATTAAATAAATCTATGTAAATTCTACAGTATCTGTACGTAGGCGGTAAGAAAATAATATATTATATAATTACAGCCTTCAGATCTTGGTTGTCGCGAATGCTATATAATCTATCTTCTATCTACATAGATAATCCTGCCAACAGTAGATAAATGCCTGCTGATTAGAAGAAAGTTCCTCGGCGCAAGTTAGATTTAACTTGTAATTTGCATCTCTCCTGCTGTATAATGTGCTCAAATCAAAGGAGTCGAATCGTCGTTGACAAGATAGGCGAAAGATGCTTTCTCTCTCCCAGTCAAATATTTACGATCCTCCAGCAGCCTAATTTCTCGCGTTGAAGGGTGAAGGGTCCTACGTGTACAGGGTTACGAACCTGCGTGTGTTCGAACGCGAAGAAAAGCGGAGAGGCACGGGCAGACAATGAACAATCGTACATTGTTACGAGTTATAGCATTGTTACTCCACCGAGCTCGGGTCCCGTGTTCACATAATTAGGCTGTAAACGTTTCGAGACAATCACCATTGTTTTCCGTCTCTGTGCCCTCCCTGGATTAAGGTTCCCTGCTGTCCTTTGCCAGTAAAACGAGCACTTTGGGATATACTTTGAGAAAGGAGCAGATCAAGATGTACAAAAATTCTGAAGACTATACTAAATTGTTTCTCATTTTCTATTTCCTATTTAACTATTGCGTATACTATTCTGACAATTGCTATATAATAATTGAACATGATTGAGTCATGACTTTCATCGACTTATTCGTGCTTTTCCTTATTGGTATATTATTCCGTAAATGAAGAAATATTCTAACAATAGCGACTCAGATGTTTTTATTAAAATAGGAACATTTTAAAATAATTGTTTAATAAAAGGCAACGATATTATTAAAATTCTTGTCCGGGTTGTTTCGTTCTAGCAAATTACGCATGTCACAGTAGTTTCGGATGTTGTACCCTGAATTAAAGCGCGCCTTGGTTACTGAGGTGGATGATACGATAGGGGGAAGATCGAGATAATCTGAGACTTTGGTAACCGAGGAGAAGGGTTCGTGCTTCAAGATAGTCGATAACACGTGATAGGACAAAAGACCCCTGCTATTTTCAAAGCTTGTGTCGTGGGACTTTACCTCCTTCTAGGAAAATGTTTTCTCTTCAAATTATTTTTTTGTCGAGCCATCAAGTGGTGACTTCATTCTTCGTGGCCTTTAATAGGTTGTCACGAAAATATTACAATATCTTGGGGAGCATCTTGGATTCCTGAACATAGTATCTTATGGCAATCTTGGGTACAATATATTAATATATATTTAAAAAAAAAGACGATTTATCAGATGTTTCGTGTAATTTAGAAAAAATTTTTGCTCAAACTTATATTATTTACTGCATCGCGCTGTCATATTCCTTTCGATCGATTTGGAAGCAGCTAGGCGCATACGCTCGGATTGAGACATCGCGAGATGCGGCGGAACAGATAAGACGGCGGAGAGGGGACGAAGGAAAATCGCGGAGTGGAGAAACGAGCGGAAGAATGACTCCGCGCGCCGCTCACAGTGGAAATCCTTCATTTCCTCGCGCAATATGACGCGACGCATCGGTCCGAGACTATATAGATTGCAGGATGGAGAACTTGGGCGGGAGGAGGTGGAAGGTGAGAGGCAAGTGGAAAAGATAATTTATTGTTATTCTGGATGGTGCGTTCGATGACGCTACACATTCCCCAAGATGGCTGCCACGTTGGGAGGATAGAAAAAGAGAGAGAGAGAGAAAGAAAGAGAGGGAGGGAGGACTCGAGGAGATGTGGAGGAAAAGAAAAAGAGAAAGATGGGACAGTTATAAAGGATGGGAAGAGATAAGCAGGAGGAGGAAAAGGGAAGGAACATATGAACGGAGAAGAAGAACGGGGAGAAGAGAGAAAGAGAAAGAGAAACCAGCGCTTGGTAGCCGTGACCTTGTCTGGTACCCGACCCCACTGTGGTGCGCCTTGGCTTGCACACACATATCCTTGGCACCCCACCATACGGTATGAGGTGGGAGGATAGGAGGGAGATGGATAGAGCGAGAAGATGGGAAGAGGAAAAGAGAAAGGGAACGCGAAAGAAACTCGTGGGGTACGTACAAGTGCAGAGGCGGCGGGCGTATTCCGTCCACTCATTGTTACCTAATTTAATGAGCAAACCGCCGAGCACGTGTCGGTGAGTACCTCAAAGCTCGTTAGCACGTCCATCGGCGTGAAATCACGAGCGCGCTTGCCCGCTCGCGAGCGAAGCGGGCGGATATATTCGCGCCGGCGAGACCGTGAGGAGGGAGTGGAGCGGATATTTTGAGAAATCCGCGAGCCGAGACGGACAAGACGAAACTACGACGGAGCGTTCGCGCAAGATTACCCTGCTGTTGCATCGCGCTCGCCAGGGACGTACAAAGGGACGCAGAATTGTCTGGAGCAAGATGGGTTCTCTATCGCGAGCGTGTCAATCATTAATGTACAACTAAGATGCATCTACACTCAATTACTGTTACATAGCAACTATACTATCATAGCATAATTATTATTTTAAAATCTTAGGTTTGAAAACTTATTCTTTTATAATACATTACATTTACATTTACGTTTGCGAATGAACGGAATAGAAATTAATAAAAAACTATTTTATAAAGATCACGTTTTCTGCCATTCTCGACAAGGAGTGATACTGAATTATAAATGTAAGATAGCGTTTCAATACTTTCGATTCTTATTACACGACGTAAATGACAAGTCCAAGTCCGTCTATCGCGGTCAAAGGCAGATAGTTGGCCAATGTTACTACGATAAATTGGCGGCAGTCTGAGGAACGGTATGAATTGGAAGCAGACGAGTTGTTATTGTCTCTGATTGTGAAACTAAAATCCTTTTTCTGAAATTGATTTCTCAGATTGATTATGCGATAAATATGTTTAATTCTTGCAATAAACAATTTTAATTCTGCATGATTTAAGTACAACAAACTACTTCTTTATTATTCACGAGAAAAATGGTGTTGCGATGAATCTCAACTTCGTGCCTGAATCTCGCTATTCAGCGTGCAGGCACCCTGCCAATTCGACAACCGAGATTCCACGGAGAATGCCACTGGAACATTTCAACTTCACAAAATAACATTGGCCTGATCTTTGTCAATGACTGCAACAGTCTTAGGTGATATTTGTAAACTTAGATTTTTTTTA